>NC_046300.1:29605787-29909001 GCF_004115265.2 Rhinolophus ferrumequinum
TCCTATATTCAAAAGTTGTCCTGCTTATTTCACTTCTGATTATAAAACCAGTCTCTAATATCTTAGACGAATTTGGACGAAAATAGCCTGTAATGTTTCGTTGTATCACTTACTGTATTCTGGTAAAGATTCCTACTGTTTCTGTTTTGTTTTGCTTCCTAAAGCCCCCTGCTGCTGTTGATTACACCTAGATCTGCTAGTGATTGGAACTGTTAAAAGGCAAAGACGCTGTGGCTGGTTGCTGAATCACTTAATTGTGGAACTAATAGGAGATGTTCTCTCAGGGACCTGCATGACAGAATGACACTAGGGTATTATGTGTTCTAAGAAGCCGAGAAATATTCTTTTTCTCTTTAATAATTTTTGAAGATGTGAAATTTATTTACTTAGTGAATTTATTTACTTGTGAGATAATAGAGGAATATCTGCTGCCTGTTTGGATTCCTAAACTATTTAACTGAATTCTGTTGAGAGGAAAGGAAAAGGGAGGATAAATTCTACAGAAAATGTAGTACCAACAGTTATTTTCCCCTGGCAATTGAATGCTATTAGTTTTTCAAAAGATAAAACGAATACGTATAAAAATGTTAATTCACTAATTGAGATGTTTGATAACATAATGGCAAGAAATTCAGAGTTAAATTTTCATTTGTATTATAATTGAGGGCATGTTTGTAAGCCCAGTGTACAATTTAAAACAAAGTTGTGTAAGACATAAGTTTCCCATAAGAAGTTTCCATGTAAGTTTTGGAATCTAGAGATAGGATTTCTTTGATAGCCATGGGTGTTCTTTGATAGCCATGAAGCATCCACAAATCAAGGACAACTATCAATTTGTACCCTCATTACTTCAAAATTTGAGATAATTAGTCCTGTGCTGGACTTAGTAAGAGATTATTTGAGGGGGTATTGTTAAGCACAGCTGTATTAAATAATATTTTAATACTCTATGATATTGCTACTCTCTCTGTTCATTATAAATGATTGTTTATTCTTTTAAAGACATTTCAGTTTTCCAGGTGTAAACTAAATCAGTGGCTTTAAATAATTTGTTTGAAGTTATATACATCTATCACGAGGTGTGATTGACTATAACTTGAATTTGGAAAAAAATGAATATTCTTTTAAGAGATATTTATTGAAACGTTTTGATCAGGTAATTCATGACGGGTGCTGTTAGGAAGGGTGCTGCCAGCACTGTATACAATGGGTTGGCGGTTAGAAAGTTGTGCTCAAGACTAGGCAGCAAGTAATGAGTGCTGTAATTCAGATGGTGGCAATAGAAATGTAGAATTCATTTTGAACTCAGTGTTGGTTTCTCTGTGTCTCTTATTTTTGTTGGTGACTTATTGAATCAATACATATCAATAAACCGAAAAAAACTGCTGAAATCGTATTAATGACTAATGGGTAGTTATGCCTTCTTAAGTAATAAACCATGAGATTGTAAGCGCCTTGAAGGCAAATACTCATTTTTGTGGTTCAGCACTTGACACAGTATGTTGCTTATAGTAGTCATTCAACCTTTTAAAGTGAAAAGCAAATAAAATAGAAAGTTCCTGTGTTGATTTGCTAGCACTGCCATAACAAAGTATCACAAACTGAGTGGCTAAAACAAGAGAAATGTGTTGTCTCAGTTTGGGTTGCCAGAAGTCCGAAATTAAGGTGTTGGCAGGATTGGTTTCCTTGGAGGGCCGTGGAGGATGGATCTGTTCCCGGCCCCTCTGTTTGGCTTTTATAGCTGGCTCTCTCCTTCCTGTATGTGTTGAAGTTTCCCCTTTCTGGAAGAACACCAGTCATACTGCGTTAAGGCCCACCTTAATGATGTCATTTTCACTTGATTTCCAAGGTGAAGCACTATCACCAAATAAACTTGGAGGTTCTAGGGAGTTGGGACTTGAACAATATGAATTTTGAGGGATCATGATTCAACCCATAGCACCGATTTTTGAAGCTGATATGGTTTATATGCCAATGGCTAATGATATATACACTTAATTAATTGAGTAATAAATATGGTTATTCTACAGTTAATGTAAGTATAGCGACCCAAAGCTGTATGTTCCTTTGAAATTACTACCATGTAACATAATTTTCACCTCGGTATATTGTACTATTTTTCAATTTATATCTGCAATTTGACAGCTTATCATTGTACTGGTTTCCATCTAGTGGTAGAAATAGGAGATGGGAGGTTAAGTTCGAAAAGTACAAAACTAAATTCCTTGTCTCCTCTCCCCCTTTATTTCACCTTGTTTAGAATAATCTAAATCGTCATCCACCCTCACTACCCATACTTCTTAAGTTTTAAGAAAACAAGCGTTACCTAAATATATCTATCAGTAATAACAAGATTATTTTTGTAATGTTATTATAACATTACAACAATGTTGCTAGCAGGTGGATTTTTATGTACAATTTTGATCTAGAACAGATCCTCTGTAATTGTCCCTGGACTGGTAGCTTAGCGTTATCTATGGGGCTATTAAGAAAAGCACATTCTTAGGCTCTTTTCCAGACCTACTGATTAGAAGTTCTGAGGGTGAAGTCCAGGAATCTGTGTTTTAATAAGACCTCCAGGTGATTCCAGTGTACACCAACCTTTGAGAACCACTGGACTGAATACAAGTATAATACCTAATTTTATTGTTTTCAGTAATTATAGAAGCTTACAGTTACAGTTTTTCCTCTCTAATTTTCTTTTGGTTATATTATCCGATAATGAGACTTTGATTAGGATTACCACCCAAAATTATTACAGTAGTTTTACGGGAAACCATTACTCTCTATTGTTGTTTTATCGTGTGTCTTTCTAGAAATGTTATATGCATTTAAAAGCAAATACTACACTCTCCATATATGTCTATATATTCTTCTTCCTTCTTTTTCCCCACCCTCTATGAATAGTAACCTAGGACCTTGCTATTTTCACTTATCATTGTAACTTGGAAGTCTTTCTGTATCAGAACATTATTTTTTTGTCTTCTTCCTTTTTAATAGCTATGTAATAATACTACTGTATGCATGTACAATAACTTAATTTAACAAGTCCCCAACTGATGGACATTTAGGTTGTTTCTGACATTTTGCTATTTTAAAAATATGTCAGGGATATTTGTGTGTCTGCATATGTGTTATAGAAGTTATATCTATATAATTTCACGTACATTCTCGTATATTTATAGTCTAATTTTCTAAGAATGGAATTACAAGGTCAAAGACTTCTAATTTTATAGCTATTTCTAAATCACCCTCCATGGAGGTTACACCAATTTATACCCCCTCTAAAAGATATAAGTTATTGTTTCAAAAATCTGTGTCTTTGAAGATGCAGCAGTGTTACATAACAGTGTTATATTTTTGAAGAAAACATTTATGTTCTGCTAAAAAAACAAATACAAAGCTTAAACTAGTGTCTTTTAACAAACAGCATGTAAAGACTACTTCAGAGTTTCTTACATTTAAGTTTTAATATGTTTTAGAAACTTCTTGATGCATAAATTGAAGATAGGATTAAAGATTGTCTCCACTAATCTGAAGTAAATCTGCATTTAGTGATTCATTAAAAAGTAATTTTTACATATCTGGAAAAACATATCTTTGAAATAGTTTTGGTTTACCATCAGTGAGTACTTGGACAATCTTGAAATGTGGGGATTATTTGAGAAACTACATATGTGGTTGTTTAAAAAATTATGAATTTTTTTTGGTAACCGCCATAATGTTTTTAATTAAAACTCTTTTTAGGTTTTTCATTTATGCAATAATTTTTCATTGGTTTATATTGTGTTAATCATTTCAAAATCTAAAATGAAGCAGCAGTGAGACATACATCATTGGGTTTTTTTATGTTTTTAAAAACATTCTATACTCCCCCCACCCCTTTTTTTTAACACTCTCTTAACTTAAAACTACTAAACAGATTTTTATTTTAATCTTTGGAACAAAAAATGTTCTCTTGGGCTGATACCAGTACTTTCTATGCCAAGTTACAGACCGGAATCTATTTTTATAGGCCAAGATAGAAACCTCTGAAAACCAGAGTTTATAATGGAAACATCGACAGGCCCTTAACTATCACAGCACACATGGCACTGCTGAAATCATAAGGTATAAGGCACAAGATTTCACATGCTGGTTGAGCATTGAATTTTTCAGCAATTGTATTATCAAATGCTTTTCAGCTAGGATTTAATAAGCATCACGTTCAAATGGAAGTATGCTAGGGGCTGTAACAACACATTGTATAGGCCTGATTTCTGCCCTCTGGATGCTTACACCGAAACACACAGATACTGAGAAGTACTTGTATACGACCTGTTGGAAAATGGCCTTGTGCATGGGTTTAGTTGAAGAGAAATATGTGAACTTCCGTATCTCGAGATTTAATTTGTGGTACAACCCTGACAATCCTGCATGTTTTTGCATGTAGGTCACCATGCTTGTGTTCTGAGTATTATTTACAAAGCAGGTAAAACTAGTCAATTACATTGTTATTTTAATATTACTGAAGAAAGTTTAAGCTTTATATTACTAAAAAATCAAGTTTGACACTGAGTAGTTAGGTGAATTGAGACTTATCTATTTTACTTCCTCTTGGAGGGATTCTGTTGGGGTAAAAAAATAGAAATTGCCTTCTTCAAAGACCACACGTGATTCGTTGGCTTTATTTGGCTAAAGAAAAATCATTAAAACAACCACACTGGGTCCTTGAATTACTATGCTTTGTTTTAGTTATATTTTAGTTTAAATGGGATTAGTCCTCCTACCATTAATTAATGATTGCTATCACTTAACACTGAATGAATGACCCTACAGTGTAGTGATTACTTTAAAAGGAAACCTGTCAGATGCTCAGGTGTGAAAATAGTTAAAATGGTTAGTGATACATAATTAATGTTTGAATGTTCCTGAAGGGTTGGATTCTTTCACTTGTAACACCAACATTTTCTTCTCTCTTTCTTTCTGCCTTTTCTTTATCTTGTTAAATGCTGGAGAAAAGTAGAGGTGTTATGTCAGATATGCTATCTCAGAAGCATTGTGAAGTGTTTGAGAAAACCAGTATCTTGTGGGAAGATAATGAAGTGATAGTTTGTTGCTACAGATTTTGCAAGTATATATACTGCCAGAAGGAATAGGTAAAAGGAAGATGTTAATTTGAATTTGAATCAGATTTTCTGTTGTAGTTTAAATTTTCCTTATCCATTGACTTACGTCCATATATATTTAATTAGATTTAGATAGTAGACATGCTTGCCACCCTAGGAGGTATCTTTATTTATCAGACTGGTTTTCCATTAATGAAGAGAATATGGACAGTTTTGCATAACTTAAGTTTTTTGGACCTGTGATAAATTTCTTCCCCTAATGTGTTAGTAACAATGCTTTCATGTCCTGAAAGATGGAGAATTTCTAAATGTAAGCTATTTAATTCCATGCAGTTGTACTAATTCTAGAACAGGGGTCCTTCATTTTTATCTTTTACTTTCTTGATCTATTTCTTTAGAGAGGAAAGTCAAAATACTAGCTCTCCTATCTACTTCCCCTTGCCATTGCTGTAGGAAACCTTACCACAAGGTTTCAAGAAATACAGTGTTGATCTTGGTTATGTAGGTGAAAGATAGAATCACCTCATATTTTTGAAGTGCCATTTTATGAAGCATTTCACTGTGATGTGAAATGAAGGTGTGTGTGTATTATATTTTATTTATAGACACACACACACACAGAAACAGATATACAGCCAGATACTGAGTTCTTTGATTTACAGATTTGTCTGCTTTATAAATTATTCAGGAAACAAAAAAACAATAAGATAAGCATACTACTCCATGAAACTAAAATCCAGAATTGTTAGAGCTGACTAAACTTTGACTTTTGTGTTTCACATCCATAGGTGAGAGGGCTGGGAGCCACTAAAGACTTGTTGCCATACCAGACAATTCACAAAGTCTGTTCTATACTCACTATTAATAAATTTACTTGATTTTTTAATCAAGTAAATTTGATTAAAAATTTACTTTACTAGCCTTACAGCTAGCAGTTACTGACTAAAATACTTTTTAGGAAGGATAATATTTTTAATCAATGAAAGAAGAGCCGTAGATTTTGCTTTGCGCTTGTGCCTCAGGAAGCAGAGATTGTGTGAGTTGCCTTCAAGGTTTTCCTTTCCCAGCTCGTTCACATGCTCGTCCTCCTCTTCCATTCTCTCTTATTAGGATTCAGTGTGGCAGATGCCGTGCTAGGAACTCCTGCCCTTCAGTAGGTGCCATGTACTCAGAAACAGCCCAAAGTCTTCAATAAATGAAATGAATGCTTTCTGATTTGGTGTCAAGCTTGGATATTTTTGCTTTCTGTATACATTGGCACTAAAAGGTCACATAAGCTAGTGTTCTGTCTTCAATAGTTTAATTTTTAATTGTAGGGAAAAACAGATGTAGGGATTATTGGAATGTAGAATAGGAAATTACTTCTGAATTTTAAAAAAAAAATTGAGAATGTTTTAGAACTTAAGTAAATAATTGGGAAATTTTTGTCCACTAACTTTTTAAGAAAATATAACTATTCCAGGTACAAGGTTTGATCAGTGGATTTTGAAATATATGAGAGTGCGTTGGGGGACTAGAGAATGGAGAGGCTGTGAGAGAAACAGTTCCTGTGTTTTTAAATATTATATTTTCTTTCTTGTCAATTAAATCTAAATTGTGATCACTCCCTCTAAAGAGAGAGAAATGAACTTTACGTAGTTACTTTAACTTTGTTGATGAGTTTAGTTGTAACTATCAATACCCTCCACCCAGGTGGTTGGTATTTTGAATCTAAGTGTGTATTTGTACACTTGTTCATACTGAATTACATGCTTTTTAGGTTGGATCAAGTTTTACTCATTTTTAAAGCAAACTAGATTTGTTAAAAATAAAAATGTACAATTAGCTTTTCATCAGAATTGTCTTCATTTAGGAGTTGTCACTGTTGCATCACTTTCTCTCTACAAATATTTTAAGTGTGCCAGGCACTAAGCTAGGCATGTTCCTGTACCTCGTGAATTCAGGGTGGCAAGAAACCTTTACAAATATATGTATATAGGTAAACACGTACATAGTTTCTCTCACTCCATCTCTTCCTTCCCCTTTTTCTCTCCTTCCTCTCTCCCAATTGCATTAAGTACAATGATGGAAAGATAGAGGCCTCAGGATGTATGTAATAGAGATCTAACCTAATTTAGAGGAGGAGGGGAGTGTCAAGGAAGACCTCAAGAAAGAAGTGAAATTTCCATTTTGTTCCTCAGGCAAAAAGGGACACAGTGATGACAGGCTGAGGGAAAAGCCTCTACCAAGGCCCTGAGGCTAGAATGAAGCGGTCTGTGGAGGAGTTCCTAGAGAGTATGGTTGGGGCCCACATGGCTCCGAGACAGGGAGCAGAAAAGAAGCCAAGGGCCACGCAGGACCTTGTAGATTTGCTAGAAATTTCAGCCCTTGAGTGGTAACTTATTGAAGGATTTTAAGTAGGGCGAGTTATATGATCAGATTTATTGTTTTAAAGATCAGTCTGACTGCAGGGATCTTGACCGAGGGGAACACGAGAGGAATGCTGGGAGGGCTTGTCAGGAGGTTTCAACAGCGATCCAGACGGCAGTAGCGTAGATTAGGGATGTCTAAGAAGGAGAGAGAGATACACATGGATGAACATGGGCGTCTGAAAGACCTAGAGACTAATAACGTGGACAGCTTTTTTTTTTTTTTGAATGTTTTGAACTAGCTCCTCTTGGTTGAAATTTAATGTATTATCAAATATTTGTATTTCAAATCGATTTGTTTTCATAAGGACCCAAGTAACTACCTGGCTTTTGCACAAAATATTGCACTACTTACTTGCTTGCATCTTTTTCTGGCTTCGGGTGCTTATTGAAACATACATTACCAGAGTAGGGCATAAACAAGTCCCCTTTCTTTGTTCTCCCCTATAGATCTTCAAAAATGTCTAGAAAAGGGGGGTATAGGAATAGAACAAAAAAGGTTAGTAATTTTTTATAAGGGGTCTGAACAGAGCCTTGCATATGTAAAAGGATCACAGATTTTACAATTTTACTGTAGAAAATAAATTACATTTAGTATTGTATTTTATTATCTTATATGGTTCTCTAAGTTGGTTGATTGATTGATTGATTGTAGGTGTTTCATTTCTCCAAAAATACTAGAAATACCTTGAGGACTGCCATCTGGCTAGGTGCCCTTTTGAGGGCCTTAGTTTTCCTTCTTTGATTATACTGTTTTTGTTTTTTTAATTGAGCCTGTTTAGGTTTCTGTGGTGACTCCTTTCTACCCTATCTCCCACCTTCTAATGTACCGTAGCCTGGAAATTGTATCTAGGACTGATATTTAGCTTTGTTCTTAACCTCTCTGAGGAAAGGCTGTTTTCTGAAGAACACCATGACTGGATGGCCCAAGTGCCCAGTGCTTTCCTGATTTGAGAAATACAGTATGATCTTTCCAAAGGGTAGATTATATCTCATTCCCCTGAGCAAAAGTCCCCAATGGCTTTCCATCCCACTTAAAGTTTAAACCTTCATTTCCTAAAAGGATGTGTGACCTAGTTTCTCTCCTGTCTCCCCTCCTGTTTCTTTCCATTCACACTCCATCCATCTCTGTTCCTCCCAAACTCCCAGCTATTTCCACTAGTTGTTTCCATCATGCTCTGCCCCCAAGTTATGTGCTTGTTCCTTCACTTTATTCAGTGTCGTTACCTCAGAGGGGCCTTTCAAGACTACACTTTCTCAAATCAGCCCCCAGCTTCCAAATAAACTCTCCATCATGCCTCGTCATTCTCTGTCCCCTTATCCTCTATACATTTTCTTCATAACGTGTCGCTACTTGACATGTGGACTATGTTTTATCCTTGGTTTATATTCTGTCTCCCCTTAGAAGGTAAATTCCCCAAGGACAGAAACTTTATCTTATCCCCCACTACATGATTATCTTATAGAGTAGCTTCTGGCACATGGGGAGGATTCAACAAGTATTTATTAAGTGGAATGTATATTACACTTGCACAACCCCTGTTTTCTCCATCTTCTGCTTACTACCCTCTTTCTTTCCTCAATAGATATGCTGAGAAAACATGTGAAATCTGTTTGTAATGTATAAGGTAGTGAACAAATCTAAGGGGACACTCAAAGCATCTATTTTTTGAACTGTACGTAGCATCCTGTCTTTGGTCTTATTCTAATAACCTGGATAAATACTCATATATCCACCAGATTAGTGACAGTGCGATGGTGATTGTCATAACAATGATAGCTAACATTTACTGAGCACTTACTATGTATGTGTGAGGTATTCTGAGTATTTCAGGGATGTTTGTTTAATTCTCACAGAACCTACAAAATGGATGTTTCCCATTTTACATTAAGGAAACTGAGGCACAAAGAATTTAACCGACTTGGTATGGTCAGGAAGCTAATAACGACATTTCCTCAGTTTGAACCTAGAAAATGTGACTCTATCACTAGTGTCAACAAAAGTAGATTCTGGAAGATTTCTTTTTAGGAATAGTAAAGTATGATAATGGAAAGAAGTGATGCTTGTATAGTCTAGCCGAGCTTTTCTCCTCTTAGCTGTTCTTCCCCTCTTATTCTCTTAGAAGAAGAAACCTCTTTTTTGCTTACTTTTTCTTCATTAGATGTAGAAATGTAGTATTGACTTTTACATGATCCAGTTTTTAATTTATTCAATTTAACAGTTCAAAACTGAATGGAAAGAAATCAGGGAACATTTCAGAGCGAATGGAACATTTGAGGTGAACTTTGAGATGTGATTAGTGGGAGCTGGTCTGAGGGTATTCATTCATTCAACAATATTTACTATCTGTTATTTGCCAGGCCATGAGAATAGAAGAGTATTTTTTATTTGTTTGGTTTTTGTTTTTAAAGAAATGTTTTAGCGAGAGGAATGGGTTGGGATAGGTTTTCCTTGATCAAAGCTAGTTGGCCAAGTAGAGAGAGGTAGGAAAACATTGGATGTCTTTAGAGAATGGAAACATCTGAAGGAGAAGATTTCAAAGATAGATGTGGGTAGATCATGAAAGATATTGAGAACCTGTAGGAATATTTATACTTTAATAGGCGTTAAGGAACCACAGACATTACCATATTTAATTACCAAAATGGATTTTTCTGAACAGTAGTAAGCTTTATAAAGTAATGTAATGTGAAACAATGGATTTTGCACCAAAAAATAGTTTTATTAATAGCTCTGCTTCGTAACTATATGAACTTGAACAGGTCATATTAATATTTTTATAATTAAATACTTGATAAAGGATATAACATCATTTTTTAAAATGTAAAGCATACACACATGTACAAACTGAAGGCTCTCTTTTCACATGCATAGCAAGCTTACATTTATATATTTTACAAAATAATGCAGTCATACTATATATATTCTGCTACCTGCTGATTTCAGTATCCTTTGTATATTTGTATATCAGTGCATTTACATTTTTAATACCTACGTATTCCATTTTTGGATTACCATAATTTATATAGCTAATTCCTTATTGATATATATTCAGGCATTTTATATCTTTTGACTATTACAATCAAACACTTTCTGCATAGATTTGGCTAGAGGATATATCAGTAGGATAAATTCCTAGCAGTAGAATTACTGAATCAAAGGGTATATGCATTTGTAATTTTGCCAGATTGCTTTTCAAAAAGTTTCCACTTTTATAATCAAGTTCATCAGAATCAAAATATATATTTCTCCACATTTTTATGAACACTAGGTATTATCCACCTTCTCTATTTTGCAAATTAGATGAGTGAGATACATGTTATTGTTTTAGTTGACATGTCTTTAATTATGAGTGAGGTTGCACATTATTTCATATTATACATACACACATGCGCATACACACAATAACATTGCCTTTTTCTCTGAGTTACCTATGTATCTCCTTTATTCATTCATTTGACTTTTTCAGTTTTGTTTCAAATGCTTTTTAAAAAAGGGACTGATACTTTTCTTTTCCACTAGGTGGTTGGGATGGCCAAATAAGGTAGTATTTGTCAGTGTTTGTTGACCTTTTTTTCTATTATTAGTCCCCTAAAAAGCCTTTAAAAATTTTTACCCTAATTGTCTCCACTTCCTGTGAAATTTTAATACCACAGATATACTGTGTGTCTGTTTATGTACTGTGACCAGTTGGAGGGCCATAAACCCTTGTAATATGTGAGATCTCCCACCCCCATCCCAATAACCATTTTTCTCCCTATGAAGGACAGTGTCATTCCTGTCGAGAATGCCTGGTATATGTGAAAGATTTTGTAAACTTCAAAGTGCTATTTAAATGTAAAGCTTTATTGTTAATAATTTACATTTCATATGATATTATATGTGTGTTTTGCAGCTGCCTTTTTCTCATTGCAGGTTTCCCTTTTGCAAATATAGGCATTTACTGTTTTGTTTTTCATTTTGCTGCATTTCATAACAATCTTTCTCGAGTTGACCTCTGATCAGCTTTCTCTGCCCATCTGTGCATGTCAAAATGTTACCCTCCCTTCAATGCCTGTCCTAGATGTTCCCTTTCTCCATGAAGTCTTTCTAGTTGCCCATAATTATCCCTTGACCTCTTAGAGTTAGAGCTGTTGTAATATAGCTCCTTTTCTGTGACATGCTGTCTTCATTACGTAGTCTGTATATTTTCCATATTCCACTTTCTGAGAGAGATTGTAAGTGTCCAGACAGAAGGATGTGGCCCTCCTTTGTTCCCTGGTGCTCCTTTCCCAGTGCCATTGTACACAGTGGGAAGCCAGTAGGGGTGTGTTACATGAATTTCTAAAGAAGTCTGAATTCGTGTTCCAGCCATTTAGTGTGTGACCTTGAGTTGAGATCCTTTACCTGCTAACCACACTATCCTCCTCGTATATAAAATAGGGGAAATAATGATGCTTTTCTGATACGATTGCTGAGGACATTGAATGTGATAATAACATAAAGCACAGTGTCTGGCATTTGGCAAGCATTCGAGAAAATATTAAT
Source organism: Rhinolophus ferrumequinum (assembly GCF_004115265.2). Classification (NCBI taxonomy): domain Eukaryota; kingdom Metazoa; phylum Chordata; class Mammalia; order Chiroptera; family Rhinolophidae; genus Rhinolophus; species Rhinolophus ferrumequinum. The sequence continues at coordinate 29,617,832 of NC_046300.1, forward strand.
AATCATCAATACTGCAAACATTTCTTAAGCACAGAGAAAGACGAACAAATTATTATCATTTCTCTATCTTGTTCAGAATCATAATTTGTTATACATTGTACCATATTTACAAAGGGAAAATTTGGTTTCCTTTAAATCATTTTTTTTCTGTAGGTGGACCATCTCAAGTGTACACGAATGATGATTTAATGTAACGTGTACTTTTGATTTTTCAATGCTGTATTAAACTTATTTATCCATGATTTATTTTTTTTAAAAAATCCTATAAGTCATTAAATAAAAGAGCCCAGTTGAAAATTGGGCAAAAAATATGAACAGGCAGCTCTTAGAAAAGGAGATCCGAAATGGCCAGTAGACAGATATGAATGCTTAATTTTATGTGTCAACTTGACTGGGCCATGGAGTGCCCAGATAGTTGGTTAGAGATTGTTGTGGGCATTTCTGTGAGGATGTTTTGGATGACTTAATATTTAAGTGAGTACAAAGCAGATTAGCCACCATAATCTGGGTAGGCCTCATCTAATCAACTGAGGGCTAGAACACAATGAAAGACTGACCTTTCCCCCAGCAAGAGGAACTCTACAGCAGACTGACTTGGCCTTCACCTACACTCATCTCTTTCTGTCCGATGGCCTTTGAACCAGAACATGGGCTGCTCCTTGTCTGACGGCCTTCGAACTAGAACATTGGCTCTTCCTGGATCTCCAGCCTGCCTGCCTACCTTGCATGTTGAATTTGAGCTTCTGAATTTGTGAGAGCCAATTCCTTATAAGTATCTCTAAATAAACAAATAAACCTCTCTGTATATCTGTGTGTGTGTGTGTGTGTGTGTGTGTGTGTGTGTGTGTGTATATAATCTCCTATTGGTTCTGTTTCTCTGGAGAACCCTGATTAATACAACAGATGAAAAGATTTTCAATCAAGAAGTAGTCAGGAAAATGCTAATTAAAAGCACAATTCAGATTGGCAAAAATAAAATGGCTCATGATACTAAGAGCTATCAAGGAAATGGAAAATAGGGGCTCTCTCATAATAACATGAAAATTAATACAGCCACTTTGGATAGAAGTTTAGCGATATTTTGCTAGAGTTAAAATTAGGGAAATGATCTAGCAGTTTTACTTCTAGATTTAAATTACTAAATTTGTCATCAAAGTAAGATACATTAAATGTTAAAGTATGATACCTTAAATTTTACTTTTGTTTTAACATCATTCTCTTGAAAATTGTTTCATGATCCTTTTTATACTTGGTTGCTTATCTAACTAGGTTTATGTGTTCTGCCACACGCAGTTGCTGTTTTGCACAGTTTTCTGTAGGGTGCTTAATAAAATTATTTTTGAAATAGGATGGTTTAAAGAAAAATATCATGAATTTCAGTCACTGTGTCCAATATTAAATTCTAGTAGTTGCTAAAGAATAAAGATTCATTTTTTTTTGGTGCTAAGACTTCCATGTCAATAAATTACTATTATAGAATGATTCTGTAAGGAATAATGCTGATGTTCCAAAAGGATGTGTATGCTATATGTGAATAATCCATGTCATATTAGAAGGCAAAGTATTAATTTCTCAAATATGAGGAAGAGAATAGATCATATTGATGTATTTTTCTAATTAAATTACGTAAGTTTACTTCTTTGACCACTTACATTCAATTATCGCACTTAAATAACTAGTGACCTTTCTCAGCTGTTTAGTAAAAACTTAGAGCTTCACACTACTTTGGACAAAGTCTTCCTAATATTTTAAAAATAAGTGGTCACCTTAATCTTTCACTTGAAATTAAAATATGTGTTAATAGTTTTTAAAGTTATAGCATAAAAACATTTACTAAGAAAGACTTTGTAAAAAATGTACATAAGTGAAAGTGAGTATATTTGCACTGGCAAGAGTGAATTATTATCTGGTTTCAAAAGCCTCCTTTATATGGGAAAAAATTAACAGGAAAAAAATTACTTTATGATAACATCACTTAAAGTGCTTGAGCCTATTTATTCCCATTAGAAATTAAGACAAAATTTCCAGTCCTTAAATAGTTTTCAGACTCTTCAGATATCTATTTAATTCAGTATCTAAATAGAACATTGTCATTCCAAATGGCAAAGCATGGCATGAAGTTTGTCAGATTATCAAAGTTTTAAGTTATGCAATGATTTCATTTAAATCAGTATGGTAAGAATTACAATTTTCTAATTTAATGTACTTTTAAATATTTTGTTGTGGTATGAAATGAAATTTGGGGGTATTACACTGCTATTCTGCCTAACTGTATACACAGAAAGAAAGAAGTATATGTTTTTTTCTAGTAAAATTCTCTGACAATTGTGATAAGGTTTGTGTGGCCCCTCTATAGTTCTTCTGTACCCACATTGCTATTTGTGTATTTATTCATTTTGTTACTTGCACCCTTTCAGGTACCTTTTTAGGTCTTCATTTGTTCTACATAGAGTTTACGAAATTATTATGTTTTTTAGTATGCTTTAATGACTTGAAAAATTCTTCAGTAGTATCCATAGAACCTTTCTTTATGTTTTGTGGTATCAAGATATTCTGTGAACACTATGCAGTCTTCTGTCTTTTTAAATTAGCTCTTTCTTCTTTATCTTGCTTTCATTTTGTCAATACTTTAAACATTCCCTCTCATAAAAACTAAATCTAAAGTGTTATGCTTATTTTGAGGTGTTCTATAATGTCTATATTTTTCAGCTACACATATATATCAGTTTTCCTACATGGATGTCTAAGTGGTTTTAGTGCTAGAAAATATAGAGACAAAAGTTACATGCGCACAAGTCTCTGTTGGGTAAAGGCGGAACCATTACAATCAACATGGATATCAAAGATTCTAAGAGAAACTCACAAGTCATAACACTTTCCAATAAAACTCAAATTCATTATTTTTATAGTAAGTTTTAATATTTTAAAGGAGTGTCATTTTCTGTTATATAAAATCTCTATATATTTATATGTCATCAAGTTGGGGAATTGGAGTTTTTTTCATCTCTACTAATAATGATGATCTATTATAATGTAATTGAAACATTTCCCATTCATGCTGAAGCTCCTTGGTTCTTGTGCCCAAGTATATAGAAGCTTCTACTCCATGGGCAAATAAGCCAATCGTTTTTGAAGTTAGTAATCAATTAAATTGGCAGTTTTCATTTGGAGTGTAACAGTCTTCACATTATCCATTATTGAAATTTTTAAAAATTTAAGGTCACATTTAGAACTTATCATAATTTAGATTCTTGTGCAGTATTATGCATATTAGCATTTTATTTACAATATGAGTATGAAAATATTACATATTTGAATAAGTATGGTCTCAAAAATTCACAAAGTTCAGTTTTGTTTTTTTTTTAATTTCTAAATGTACCAGTTTTTCAGGGGTAAAGATAATGTCACTATAAAAATAGTCATATACTCTCTGTCTGAATTCAACAGGGTCCTCAGTGTCTCTTGGACTTTTCTTAGGATATTTCATTTTTCTGCCATTTGGTATCCATTCAGAAGTTTGTTTGTTCATTTGTTTATCATTGTATTTCTTTTCAGCTCCTTTTCCTAGAGCAATTGAAAACAAGTTTCTGTGGGGCTGGGTAGTGCGTTGTAGTCTTTCCCATTAGCAGTCAGATCCAGCGCTGGAAAAATAACTCTTTCTTCCTTTGGGTGAGTTCTTTTGGGAGCTCATGCTTTTAGAGTTTTGATCTTATTTAATTCTGGAGCTTCTACAGTGAACATACCACATATTTTCCCATGGATATTCATCTGTATTTATGTACTGGTAGAATTGTCAGATAAAATACATGATAAACCTTCAAATTTGTACTTCAGATAAATGGCGAATACTTTTTAGTATAAATATGTTCCAACTACTACTTTTGTTGTTTTTGCGAAATTCAAATTTAACTGGGCATCAGTATTTTTTAATTAATTATTTCAATTAATTATTAATGCTAAGTCTGGCAACCCATTTCCTGGATTCTTTCCTCAATGAACTTTGAGCCCTTTAAGTGAAGGGGGGGATGATTGGACCCTAACTCATGTACATGTAGTTTTCCTGTCCCCATGATAATCAGTGATTTTTATTGGTTGAAAGGATGTCCTCTATAATTATCTGTAGTGTTTCTTTATCTGAGTGTATATAAAGCAACTTTTCTCTGCTAAGTTTTCCCTTTTATGTGAATTAAATTCTTTGAAAAAATCATGTTTCGGTGAATAGCTGTAGATTTCAACGGTTATTAAAAAATTTTTTATCTTCCTTTCTCTTCTCTTCTCTTCATCATCTCTCTTTCCCTTCTCTTTCCAGCTCTTACTATAATTACCTAGCATTAACAGCAAATGTTTGCTTTAGTTAAATTATTCAGAACATTTATTTTACTTGTCAAAGGTTAGATCAGGTTGTTGTTTGAACTGGTAATTAAATGCAACCTAATATGCTCTCATATTTATATGCACTATAAGCTTGGTTCCTCATCATTCTGTATAATTTTATGATGTTCAAGGCTGACATTTCAAAAAGGTTTGATTTTGTGGAAAAGAAAACATTGAGAAATCTAGTTTGTTACCTTAAGTGAGTATCCAAAGTTATGGTTGAAAGTGAATACTACATTTAATGCTGTCATAATATGCAGTGTCATGGTGGCACTTTTCACCAAGTAGTATGTAGAATGAAGCTCACTGCTTATTTAATTTGCATTTGATTTGAGGGTCGATGCAGCAGTACTTTGCCCCTAGTAGATGTTCAATATGTATTTGTTAAATGAATGTTTTAGGTTATGTTAAATAGTATGGGGGATAGTTCAGCTCCTGTAGCTCAAACAGTATTATCTGAGGTGATAGTGTCCCCGTAGCATACTACGAGATGCTTTAAAATCATTTCAATTTGTATGCTTGTGTGTAGGAACAAGTATAACTCAGTTAATCCTCATACCTGGGAATTATAATATATTATGTCTTTTGGATTTTATTGATTTGTTGAATGATTGATTTTTACAAATTTTTGTATACTAGTACCTTGGAGTATAGATGAATAAAACACATCCTCTATACTTAGAAAGAGTAGAGATTAGTGGAACACCAACCATTATACTAAAGAATGGTTAACATTAGCTTGGAGTTATACACGAGATAAATGGGCATCTGAATCAAAATGGGCGAAGGAATGTTAAGGGAAGGTGACTTTTGAGCTGAATCTTAACAGGTAGCAACTGGTTAGACACAAAAGGTGAGGAAAGTAGTGGCAGGCAGAGGAGCCACAAGTATGGAAGTTCTGAGGTCTGCACTTTGGTATAGCTGAAGAAAGAGCTAATGTGGAGAAGCAGCAGGAGATGTTATCCCTCCTCTACTTAAATGTATTCACTGTCTTCCACTGCCCTTAGGAGACGGCTCAGAATCTTAAGTGTGGTCTGTAAGCCCTGCCTTATGTAGTCTTTGTCTACTTCCTGAGCCTGCCTCCTTACAACCTTGAATGGAAATGGCATGCACTCTGTCCTCTGGGCCCTTGCACAGGATGTTTCCTCTGTCAGGAATGGACTTCCTCCCCTGGTCTACTCAATTGTTACTCTCTATTTACAATCTGCACCACATTTTAGTTATCAGTATAACCTTCAAAAGGTGTAGTCAAGTCATACACCTACTGTCTGATGAAGAATTTTTAATATTGATTATTATCAGTAAACTACAACAATGAATTTCAGTTCCACTGCAGGTTTTAGTATATATTCCCACACATGATCTTCTTTCATCCTCATGTCAGTCAGGAGACAGGTATTACATGAGAATAACAAATAGATAAAATTTGTCTTTAGTAACAATATGCCATCCTTTAGTTAGAATTTAATTTCTTCGGAAGAGAAAATAGATAATTGAAATAAAAGTAAAGATATCTTTCAAAACAAGTAGACATAGAGTTAGTTATATAGCATACCTTCTATTTGTTTGTGTATGTGTATTTTTAATAAAATTGACAAAAGATTAGCCACAAGATGTCATCTACTTGATGTCAAATATATACCAGATGTTATACTAAAATACTATCAAAGTCTACTTTTATCATTGAAATACTATTCCATATTTTTGCTAATAGACATAAGAATACCTGGAAATTCTAATGGTTAACTTTATTTCATGAACTTCATTAATTTGATTAATCACAATCATCGGTTTATGACTTATCATTGGCCTGTGAATGGTCCTTTTATTATTTGCTTATGGAGGATTAACTTTGTAAAGGTTGCACATTGTATAATAATATGTTACTAGTTTCTTAAAAATTTCTCAGAATCTAAATCATTACAATTGAAACACAGGGGCTTATGACAGTCATGCCCACTGTACTAGTGTACTTAAGAGATAATCTGTATTTCCAGCCCTGAAATAAGAAGTGAGTTATTTTGTCCTGTAAGTGGATGGATTGACTCACAGAACACAGATCACAGGCTAGGTAAAATACACAGAATATTTCTTGCTGTCTTTGGTCTTCCCTGGTTTCAGTGGGAAAGGGGAGGATTTCTAGCCAAAGTGCAAGGTTAAATACACTGAGGGTGCCAAAAAAATGTGTACAAGTGTACACTTTGGTCACCATTGCTCAAGCAGTAGTTCACGGTAATCAGAAGTGCCTGGACGCTGATGGTAACCACTCTGAGCGCCTTTTGTAATTGCAGAAGTCAGATGTGACTTGTATTCATCTTTTGTTATCGGTATATATTGAGTATTACAATTTTAATATTTTTTTCCTTTCTTAAAATGTGTATGTATTTTTTTTGGCACCCTTTGTATAACAGTTTTCCGTATTATTTAGGACGTAGTGAGTGAAGATGGCAGAAGTAAGTGTGTGGGGTATGTGAGAGCCTGTTGGTCCACTGGGAACTTGGGCTCTCTTCTTCCGTCCTGCGTTTCTGAGCATGGACTGGACAGCAGCACAGACTGAGTGTGTGCTCAGCCGCCGCAGGCTGTCTCCCAAGAGAGGGCCCTGGGTCTCATGCTGACTCTCACCTAGAGGGACCGGTCCTTATTTCTTTAAAGTAATTATTATTAGAAGATCTTAATTACCTAATTTCTAGCCTGTGTTATGGGATCTGTTTTCTCAAATATCTTTAATTCTAATCTCTTTAGCATTTATTTTGTGCTAATATATATCCCTAGCATGCACCTAGGAATTCTTGAAAAACTGATTTAAATTAATAACTGACTGGGATTCAATTAGGTTTCCTCTTATTGTACTTTATTGGACTCTTCCAAACTATTATCAGGAAGGCCATAATTAAAAAAAAAGTGTATTTTACAGATATGGGAGATGTAGTAGTGAGTAAAATACAGCTTTTGCGTTCATAGAACTGATTATAGAAGGGTGAGGTAATATGTGGTAATATGTTAAGTAGAGATAAATGTTATAAGACAAATACAGCTGGGTAACGGGATGAAGAGTAGGGGAGGGTGTATGCTGAATGTGGTCCTGTGGTCATGGGTGACCTCACAAACAAGGGGTTACTCTTGAGCCTGAACTTAGAGGCAGTGGGGAGAGAGCCATGTGGACATCTGAGAAAGTGTTTTGGAGCTGAGGAAAGTACAAAGGCCCCCTGTAGCAAGAACTGGCTTGGCCCATTTGAGAGACTATGAAGAGGCCGTTAGGTTGGAGGGCTTGAGTGGCAAGAGAAACTGGAGGATTAAAAATCAAAACAGTATCTGGGGGCAAGATCCTGTACAGTTTTGTGAAGGTGTTGTATTTTAGTCTGAGTGAGATGAGAAGCCATTGAGCAGAGGTAAGATAGGAGCTAAGTTAAATTTTAAATGGATCACTCAGGCTGCTGTGAGTAAATGGACAGGAGATGGCCAGGTTGAAAACAGGGAGACCTCTTGAAGGCAGTTAAATAGGGTTGGCAGTGACCTGGGTCAGGTGATTGTGGTACAGAATGGTCTGATTCTTGAGTTTATTTTGAAGGTAGAATCTGCATGCTTTGCTAGTGGATTGCATAGGCTCCTGAAAAAGCTTTCTGCGCTGACCTGAATTTGAGCAAGAATCTCAATGATATTAAGGGGCAGAGTGTTCTCAGCTAAGGAAATGGGGCTGTGCAAAGACCTGAAGTGGAAATGAGATGTACTTTTTTTTAGGGAATAGAAGTCCTGAGTGGCCAAGCACACTGAGGGAGGGGAGAGTGGGATCAGAGGGTGTATTTAGCATGGGCCTGGATTTAGGGCCTCTCAGCAGAGTTTGGATTTTATGCTAAGTATGTTGAGAAATGATTTGCAATGAAAGAAATCACATTGGATATTATGTGGTAATAGATTATAGGAGGTGGCTACGTTAGGCTGATGTCAGCTGGCAGGAACGGAAAATCTCAATTGAGTTCTACAGTAAGGATTCTATTATTACATATACAAGAAGGCTAGAGGTAAGGTGAATCTAGGGTTGATTAATCCATTGCAATTAAGAGTATACATCTTTGTAATTGAGAAAAACCTCTAGAAGCCCCTGGGCAACTTCCATTCACATTGAATGGCTCATTCCAACCAATCTGGCACAAGAAACTGAGACCATCGTGATTGGCTTAGACCAATTAGGACTCATCCCCTGGGTACCTCTTCAGGAGCACGTGGCATGAACAAAATTTGGATTTTGTTGGGAAGGCAATCAGGAGTGTTTACCACAGCAAGGAAGAATGGAAGCTGGGAGACCAATTAAGAGGGTATTGCAAGAGTTTCGGGGAGAGATGAAGGCTGGGACTAGGGCGTTAGGAGTGGTCATATTCCAGAGGTGAAGCAAATACTTGAATAAAAACTATTAACTTTCTACTGAAGTCTCCCGTTACATACGTTTTCTCTATAACTATCCTAATGCTGTAGAGAGAAAGGTAGAACAAACTTAGTACCTCATATTCAAGCATTTATTGCTTGATTTTGTCATGAGGGTTCCTGTGGTATATCACAGTAAGGGAAATACTGCTCTGAATGGCAGGCAGAAATTACTTCTGGTACTGGTCTGCAAAGGAGAAGGTGGGTGTTCAAGTGATGTATAGGACTTCCAAAAGTGACTAGGGAAAGCCTCATGAGGAGCAAGAGAGGTACGAATAAAATGGTGGAGGGAGGGTAGTGTCAGCGTTTTTGTGTAATATGTTAGCCGCTTTGACTAGACAGGAGCAGGGACTGCTTCTCATCTCTTGGCCTTCCCTCGGTGATGTCACGTGGTACTATAGTGTTGGTGTAATGGGAACCTGCAGCATTTGAGGATTAAATCATTCACAGTCTTCACAGTTTGGGCTATTTGATGGCAACTCCCAAGGTCCATTGTGTCTTATACATGAATTCTAATTTTGCTGAGGCACATAAAAATTATGTCTGCATGCACAGCTTCCTTGTCATTTTATTTTCTCACTAGATACGCACGTACTCTCAGATGGTGATTTGGGAAGGCACATATACCTTGCAAGTATAAAGGGACTATTAAATTTTTAATCCAAGATTTTGAAAAAACTTGCATGGGAGAAAGGTGAACTAGAATGCTTTGCATTACATTGTACTTAATGTAACAGTAAAAACTTTATCCTATAAAAATCCTGGTTTAATTTTTCTTACGACATTTATTAAGTCATTGTTAAGTCATTTGAGGTGGTTTTGCCACTAACTGTGTGACCTTGAATAAGTTATTTAACTTCTCTGGTTTCCTTACCATAAACCGGGATGATAGCCTCTACCACACAGAGTTGTGAGGATTAAATGACTTTATGTGTGAAAGTGCCTAAACAGTGCCTACTACCTAATAAATGCTATGTTTTTGTTGTTATTATTATTATCATTAAATTAAAAGTACCATCTTTAATAAAGTTTCTTTGGGTTTTCCAGCTCTACCACTTACTAATAGCCAAGGAATAAATGTCAGATCCACATGGACTTTTAGAAAGATCTCCCTACAATTTGTCATATGCTTCTGAAAACACCTCAGGCCTCCCCAGGTTCACACCAAAGGGAAGATTTTTGTTTGTTTTTCGACAGAGTATTTGACTTGATCTGATTCTTATGTGAAGAGTAGCCATTTATTTCTTTTTCTTATTCTTAGTATCATTATCAGTTTAATATAATTGGCCAACTTACATTATTATGTTTTTTCTTTTCAAATATTTTCAAGTTACTATGTTTTCTCGTTTCAAATATTGCTCATTCTTTCTGCATTCCTAATTGTTTGTTATGGTTACCTTGATTTTATGAAAATCTGACTTCATAGCCTAATAGATAGAGGTGGCAGCTAGTATTTAAAGTAGGGGGGAGTAACAATGGGAAATAGTATTTTCATTGCTGTATAACAACAAAAGGTTTGGTCACTAAGCTGAGCTACTTTCCCAATTTTTGCATCTTGACCATCTGTTTCGGAGAACTCTGAAACCATTTGAGGCTATACTGCGGAGAGCTTTTTGTTAGGCCACTTTCACTCTTTTTAATGATTGATTTTCTCTTGGTTTATAGGGTAACAACTGCCACTTTCTAGCGTTTGAATATTGAAAGGCCAAGTATATTCTTATTCTGTAGTATAAAATATTTAAGCTCACCTGTGAACCTTTCGTATATTAATATTCTACATATTTCTGATTATGTGTATTGCTTATGAATCTAGTAATTTTACAGTGGATTGTTTACCCTTATCATCTTATTCTGATAGCCCGGAAATTGTAAGGATTAAATTTTTTTTAATTGTCTTTTGATCTTTATTCTTAGTATGTAGACCCTTATTGTAGTTCTATACCTATTTTAATAGTACAGTTGTGTGGTTTCAGGATTTTACCAATGGGTGATATTTAATATTGAATGACATGTATTAAGATAAATGCTTTTATATATAATTTATTTGGCATTGTAAATGCATTTATCTTGTGAGAAACAGACCCCCTGTTGTCAGATGAAGTATTCTGGAAAGGTTTGGAGTAAATAAATAATAAAACTACTTTGATATACAATCTAACCAATATTAAATATTAAGACATTCAGATGATTGATTTTAATACTTAATTACCTTATTTAAAGTCCATTGTAACCCTGTTGCATTAAAGATTGGCAGAATTTAAAAATGGAATTTATTTCTTTCTCTTTCTTTGTTTTGCTTCTTTCCCTCTCTCCTCCCTTTTTCCCTTCCTCCCTCCCTCCCCCGCTTCTCTTTCCTTTTCTTTCTTCCTCCTTTGCTACCCCCTTCTCTCCCTTATAATTAAGACTTTAGAATATCATTATTTCCACAATCAAATTTACCTCAAGCTACCAATATTTCTAAATAAAAAAGTGGTTCTTTTGTCAATTCTATAGATAATGTTCAATTACTCTGTCTCTTAATTATGAAAATATAGCTTCTATCAAAGTTTCCTGCTTTTATAGCCAAGACATCGTATTTTAGGTTACATACCCATCATGGTAAATGCATGCTACCTGTAACAGATACTTACTCTTGCTATATCCTCTCCCCCTTCTATAATTTTGCTCTGGAAATAGTTCATTTAAGTGCTTTGATACGCTTTTCTTACAAGAGCTATCTTTATGTAAAGTAATATTACTCTGTCATTTCAGTGTTAGGCTTTTAAGTTTACCATCAGTCAAGAATTTAAATGAATGAAGTATGCTTGTATGAGCTTTCTGAATATGGATGTCTTCAGAAGACACAATTCAGAATGCAAATTCTATGCCTGTGTATTAGAAACAGTGAAAGAACGAAGACAAGCTAAAATGCATAGAACTTCAGATTCAGAGGGAATAAATTATTTTTCTAGAGGCTGTGATTATCTGATGCCATTTTAAAAGAGATCATTTTTTCAGCTAACCTATTTTGTCTGTATAATGCTAATAATTTGAAATTTTCTGTAAGAGAATGCTTATATTCAGTTTACATGAAAAATAATGTTGTTTTGAAATTTTATTAATATACTGTAAAATTGTTTTCTAAGCTTTAGTGCTAAACTTTTACCCTTTCATTAAATGTGAACTGTTTCACAAGACTTCCTTTCTTTCAGACAGAACAGTTTTACCTTAAGATTTAATATTGCAGGAACCAGATTTCTGAAGCCATTACAGCTGTCGGTAGGATTAGCCTTGGAGTTTAAGGGGCAGTTTCAGCAGAAGGTGTCAACTCCTGTAACAAGGATAGCAGTGAGACCATATTGGACAACCAGTTTTGAGTTTTTTGAGACAGAAATTGTTTTTTATACTAAGTGTAGAAAAGAAAGGGTACTCTGCTTTCTCAGGTCTTGGAAGGTTTATTTTTGTGTTTTCTGCATTAGAAAAAAATAAGGTTATTTAAAAAAATTCTATGAGTACCATTTTTGTCAACCAGGAAAATTCTAGAGACAGCTTGGTATTATTTAGGAAAACTGAAATCTGTCAGGGGTTTGAATAGTCGTTTTGCATTTTGGTCATTGTATATTTTTCTCTATATATATTTAGATTCTATGTAGAGCAGATTAAAGCATATCAAGTATAGAGGTCTGAGTTTGTAGTATAACCATAAACTGTAATGGTCTATTATGAGTTTCAAAATGTTTATGCCATTTTGACTTTAATAGTGTTCATCTTAAAGTTTTCAGAACAAAGTTTCCTTAATGCTTTATTTGAATTTTTATCAAATATTTTCTAATAATCTGATATTTATAGGTAAATATTTATTCATATTTTTATTTATTCATAGTGATAAAATAAATATAGATTTATTTGTTTAAAAAGCTTTGATATTCTGCTTTGTAGTAGTCAAATATATTTGCTTGTTGGTCTACTCACAGACACAAATTGGAAAATTCTTAAGAAAATTGCTTTACATTTGAAAGCACCATTATATTGCAGTTTTATAAGATAATCACAATAGCAGTAACCAACACACTTGAGTGCTGTTTGTATTCTAGAAAGCTAAAATAGCCCTTTGTATTTAAAACAAAACAACAAACAAAAAAACAAAGTAGCACCTGCTTAATAAGTTACTTTTGAACTAGATTATTATTTGAATCCATAATTAAAAGTAAGAACATTATCCAAACTTTTTTTGCAACAGATTTCTTCAAAATAACTCTATTACTATTCAGCAGGTTTGCTTTAATTATAAAAGCATTTCAGTGACTTGGTTTCAGTTTATAGGCATAATAAATTAGAATATAGTGGATGCCTGATTGTATAGAATGGTTGTAGACTGTTGTATTTGGTAAATTTTGTATTCTGGTTATTGGGTATTACCATAGACTTGTCAAATTCTAAAGATTTATTAGTAAAGCTAAAATCAGTGACTTCTTAAACCTAACTTTCTCTAAGGAGTCAAAAAGATGTTAAGTAGCCTTGAGCATCTTGAATGAGTGTACAGACATGATCATAATGTAGGTATTTTATTTTAGCTATAGAACTTTTTTTTACGTTCTTTTAAAAATATACTTTGGTATCAGTTTGCTTATTACTGGTCTATTTCTCATAAAGTTTAGAGTACATAAAATTCCCTTATTTATATATTTTAGGTATGTGAAATCTGTAACAGCAGAAGTATAGTATAAAAATTAGAAATTAAGGTAATGATATGAAAACATGGTATAGGATATTAAAGAAATTTTAGGGAAATCTGGCAGTCAACTTGGAATATGCATATTCAAATGTTTACTCTGTATTTTAAAGAATATAACAATATAGAAAGAATATGAATCTTACATTAAAATGGTTGTCCATGGGCCAAATACAATTTTGAAATGTGTTTAATCTGTTCCACATAGTTTTTGGTTTTTTTTAATTATTTGCCAACACTTACAAAGTAAAGAGATTTCACATAAAATTCTGGATTCATAGCTTGTCTTGAAAAAGTTGAAGCAGTATAAGGATGTTCCAGTTGTTCACAGACCCTGTCCTCTTACACAGCCTTGTTTTATACCTTGTCCATTTGTCTTGTTGACTAATGGGAGCCAAATGTAGTGTAGGAGTAAAGACTGTGAGCTCTGGAGCCAAACAGGATGGGTACAGATTCTGGCTTCCACACATAACTAATTGTGTGATGATAGGCAAATTACTTCATCTCTCTATACCTCAGTGTTGTCTTTGGTAAAATGCAAATGATGATAAACATACATCATAGTGTTGTTGGGAGAATGAAATGATGAGTATATATGAAGCATTTACAGTGGTGTTTGTTGTCATATATTCATTGATCAGTAGATATTAACTATAATTAATAATGCCTTTTGCCTTTGACCCCATTAGGCATTTGAGTTTGGTGATCCTTATTTCTCCATATTAGAGGATTTCATTTCTTAATCTGTTCAGTTGATTGTAATTTATCAGATTCTGTTTTATAATATTACTGGTCATCTCCATTTTGCTATGATGTACTATATATTGTATTCTCCCCAGTTCCTTCTGTGTCGTATTAAATATCAAAAATTCAGCTGAGTAAAGCTGAGGATCTAATTCGCTTTATTCAGTGATTCATGAATACAACAGCATCCTGTCTTGCAAAAAGAGGGGACCAAGTTGCTATACAAAATGGAAGGCTTATATAGGTAGAAGGAGAAAAGATACTGTTTCAGACTTCCACCTAGTCCACCTATGATGGATGGAAGGGGAGTACCTCACTAGTGCAAGCCAGGTAATTCCAGGTAGACTACTAGTTAAAGGTTACATTCCTGGGAGAAGCTGAAACTGCAGTTAGGTTAGGTATTAAGTCTTGGTTTGCTGATGTAGGACTTAGCAGAAGTGACTCCATTTTGGGTCTTTTTTTTTTTTAAACAATTGTAAGTATTCAATATATTTTGAGTGATTTGCACACATAAGCAGACGCTGACAACTGTCTAGATCAGGGGTGTCCAAACTGCGGCCCGCAGGCCAGCTACGGCCCATGATCCATTGTTAATTGGCCCGCAGCAAATTCCAAAAATATATTTAGTTTACTTAAATAAACCAGGTGAGGCAATACGTACTTCACCTCGAGTGAGTGGCCCGGCTGTTTGTGTATTTTACCGCATATGGCCCTTGGTGAAAAACATGAAAAAAGTTTGGACACCCCGGTCTAGATGGATGGATTTAGGATTTATATCTTTAGAAATTCTTACTGTATGTCGGCAAGAAAAGTTGTCTGCTTTCCCTAGTGTTAGTTTTGCCTAACCCTCCTCTTCTGTTAGTGTAGCTTGGAAGTTCAAAAGTAATTTAATTAAAAAAAAATCTTTGTTTAAATTAGAATTGTTTATAGAAATGAGAATTGAGGAGGAAAACCTTCAAAATGATAAAAGAAAATGTAATTGGTTATTTATATAATCTTCCCTTGGTAAGCATAATACCAGAGGCAGAAACCATAAAGGAGATATAGATATATTTAGGTGCATAAAAAATGAAAAAAATTACTTATATCACAAATCACCATATGTTTTGAAGACAGACTTACTCTGAGAAAAAAGTATGTGTATCATTTGACAAAGGTTTAATATCCTTAATATTTAAAGCGTGTTTACAAATCATGAAGACAATCATAATAATAAACTTCATCCACAAAAGACAATAAACAGATGTCAAAGAAAACATATGAAGTCCTCAGCAATCTCACTAGTTATCAAGCAAATGCAATACAAAACTTGACTGTCGCACTCATCCAAAAAAAAAAAAGAAAAGGAATTACTCATCCCTGTTGTTAGTGAAGGTCCATGACAAATGAATCGTTATGTACAAATCTTTCTAGAGCACAATTTGCCAAAAACTTATCAAAAAATCTTATTTTTTAAAAAAAATATATGTTTTGGTCCAGCAATTACAGTTATAAGAACTTATCCTAAGGCAATAATCATGAATGTGACTGGAAGATAAGATACTTATTGTGAGGCTATTTATAGTATTGAATAACTGAAAGCATCCTAATTGTTTACTCATAAGGAATTGGCTACATAAAGTGTTAATAGCTCTGTAATGGAATACTAGGGATGCACTAGAAGTGAGAATATATAGACTTTTTATCGGAAGGAAAATACGATCATTTATATAATCAGTATGTTTAACACAATGGATCACATTAAAAATATGCATATTTTAAACGTCCAGAACAAAGACAAAAAGGGTTTGTATAGCAGTAATGCTAATATAATTATGAATAATTTTATTTTGCTGTGTTTTCTACGTTTTGAAACTTTCTATTTTAAATGTGTATTATTTTGGCAGTAAAACAAAAGTATGTTACAAATGTGACAATTTAACTTACAGTTCAACTTTTTATGCAGTTTATTGACAAGAAATGTGATTAAACATTGAGGTAAAGGTTACCAATAAAATTCAGATTTGGGGAGATATTGTTGAAATGGAAATTTAGTGCCACTTTTTCGTTTCTTTGCGTATGCCTACTGATGTGGTAGCAGTCGCATGAGTCTATAGAAATCTTGTTAATATCTGTAATGCCCATTTAATCATTTCAGTCTTGTATTTAGTCTCAGACATAACAGAAAGACAAACATATTCATCATTTTTTTCTGTTTTTCATCTCCCAGGTAGTCACTTTTGGTGACATTGTCCAGTTTTCACAATGTATCATTCCGTATCTGAAACTAGACATCCTCTGCAGCCAGAAGAACAAGAAGTGGGCATTGACCCCTTGTCGAGTTATACTAACAAGACTGGAGGTGAGTTTTGTATTGCAGACACATTCTGGTGTTCCTGGGAATCCTAGTAGAGGCCCTTGGGTTAGCTCTGCCTGCAGTGTATGTGCAGTTCTGTAGATGAAGCTGAGCAGGGCAACTTTTAAGAACATTTCCGTGGATAGGTGCAGAGAACTCTGACACCAATGAATACCACAAAAGGTCAACTTTCAGTTATACATAGAAACATTAGCCAAATGTTTAATGCACTGTCATTCATTTTTTAAAAACCATCAACTTAAACAACTACTTCAGCATAAGGATGTTGAAATGCATAATGGCCTCTGTCAAACTTCTTTTAAAGAAGTCTGAGCTTTTGGTGTTGATTTTGCAGGGATTTTTTTACCCTCTCCGATAAGTTGAGGTTATTTCAGGGTAAAAGACTTGCCCAACTCTCCTTTCTTTTTTTCTTAAATAATTGAAATTTGTTTTATACTTTTAAAGATCTATGCATTGGAATTGTTAAAAGATAGATTGTTAAAAGGTAAATTGCATTGAGGACCTACCCTATAAAAATTTATCAAATGTGTATGTGTCAGAACTCTGTATTATTTTCTCAGTATTAGTAATAATATAGTATCTTAGAAGGAAACCAGTTTGTGAGAATTCTTGAAGCCTTATTCTTTTTTTTAACTAATTCAACTAAATATTTGGTAAAGTTGATTTATTGACTCAGGTAACTCCTTGTACTTTTTCACTCATGAAACACATATGTCAGGGTTATGAGATCTATTTTAAAAATCGTAATTAGTCAAAGTGACTCACATGTGTTTTGTGTACTTCAAATATGTTTTTTTCTTTAATATTAATATAAAGGTCTGCCATTAACTCATGTTTTAGGAATTTTAAAAATGATTCTTTAAAGTGGCCATTTCTTTAGTACACAAGCTCTTGATTTTATGGAGTGTGTTTTAAAAATAATATAATTTGCCATACAACTTATTTTTGTGATTTTTATATTTGCTTTTATTTAAAATGTCTCAAAAATGCTTTTTAAGGTTTTGAAATATGAAAAGTAATATGAAAAATTATTAGTGTCCCATTTCAGTTTTAGTATTTTGAAAATTTCAGTGGTAAGAATGATACTACCTTTCCTAGTGATGTTTTTTCTTAAGTATAATAACTGTGAGAAGCACTCATAATTAAAATAAGTCAAATTATTTTTCAAACGCTTATATAAGTGGGTATTTTAAAAGTGAATGTGTTCTTGTGTTATAAGTACATAAAATAGTTTCACCAAAATTTTCTGGTTTATATGCTTATTTTAGAGCACAGGGTTTTTTTAAGTACATATTTTTCTTTGGTCTAGTTCATTAAATATTGAGACTCTTCGTTTTTTTTTTTTAAACTGGTTAAAAAACATTTTAAATTAATTTTATCCTTTATTGTTGCAGGAATGAGTAGTTACCTTTACTGAAAAGGATTTTCGTTTATATCCTAGCCTAGCATTTCTATGACATACAAAGTTATTAGGACTGAATTGATGTTTAAAAGTGCCATTAATTCATTTACCCCAAATGTTCATTAACAATGTAAATGTATGCTGATGTTCTATGAGACAAGGAAGTGACTAATGACTCTTCCAACTAACAACACTTAAAATGAATAGAAACTTTAGATAGCTAATCTTGAAGTAATCAAGACCCTCATTCAGCTTGGCATCTCTGTATGCTCTAAAACAGCTGTCAACTGTTAAAAATATATACAAAACACACATACGCGCGCACACACACACACATGCAGAAAGAAAGATATGTAAATATCTAGTTCTTCAAAGCCATAAAGGTTACTAACCGTAGTGGTTTCTGTGCATTGTATATGTAAATATTTTATATAAAGCATCTCTTTCATCTTTGTAGAGTTCCTTTTTGCAGAAAAACGTGTGTTGCATTTTAATGGGGTTGTCATATTTACTCAAAAAATCATCACCTTTCTAGTATATTTGTTTATTTTAATATATGTCTTTCGTGGGGTTTTCCATGTATTTGAAGCCTTTTACAAATTTTTCTCACAAGGGAATTTGTGGCAACTAGGTTATTCATTTTGTAAGTAGTCAAACACTGGGATTAATCAGTGAATTCCCTGTGTACAAGTCATTTTTTGCAATTCCTGTTATAGATTACATAAATAAACAAATAAGTCTTTAATTTCTCAAATCCGAATTTTAACATTCATAAAGAAACAGTATATTACTGAGTTAAATGATTCTGAGTATTCTGGAAAGCATTGGCAAAAATAGCCACATAATAGAAATGATAGAAAATTGTGTTTCATTGGTTATTTTCATGAATGGTTGAGGAAAGTGGGTGAGGGGAAAAAAAAGTTTAATTCACATGGAATATATGCCCTAAGATTTTGCAAAATATGTATATGCAAAATCTTAGGGCATATATTCCATGTGAATTAAACTTTTTATTGCTTGAATTGCTTTTTCAGATAGAGAACAGCATAGAAAGTATGACATTTTCTCTGTGACCTATTAAATTTGGTTATAAACATAAATTACCACGTTAGATTTCAAAATCTTTGAACAGAGGGTATTAATTAATAATTGACAAGTTACTTGTAATACAGTTGAAACCATAAAAAAGCAAAAATCTTTGTTCAACTATTCATGATTCTTAGCATGTAACATTTAATGATCAATTAAATGAAAAATGTAATAATTTTATTTTAAACTGAAAACAACAATATCAAAATTAAGGGAAACTTAACCTATTAATAAATAACATTTGTGGTATGACTAGTTGTTTTCACAAGCTTATAAGAGATTGGAATGTTACTCATGATGAAAGAACATTTTCCTCTATTAGGTCTCTTTAGAGAATAGCATTTTGTTATATATTGCCAGAGTTTTTGCTTCAATTTTATATGCCTTCTTACTTACAGCTTTTAAAGTATTCAGATAATTATGACTTAATGTATTGCCTTTTTATATAATATCAGTTTCAAAGCTTTCTTTCTATCTTCATGTATAAAATATTTAGTAACCTACTTAAAAAAAATCCAAGATGTTCAGAATATCCTGCCTCTACTCCATTTTTGCCTCTTGTAATTTTATTTTTGTTCCAAATCTTCCTTTATTTCTGTTATAATAGCACAGAGTTTCAGAACAAGAAGGGAGTGCCTGGCTTTATTGATGAATAAATGGGTAACAATTAAAATAGTTTATCGAAGTTGATATAATAAAATGATGCGGTCCTGTTAGGATCTTTTGTATTGCTTTCCATGTAGTAGGAATTAATTAGGATTTGAGTAAAAAATGAAGTTGTTCTGCTGAAGATACCTAGCCAAAGTATAGGGTGCTGTCTGAATGATCCTATTTACTTTAAACCCTACCCTTGGTCTAATTGGCTGTAGTCATCTTAGGGAGGAAAAAAAAAGCTCTCCCTTTCCTGGCTTACAGGTCTTCTGTGGTTTTCCATTGCACTAATAATAAAATCCAAACTCTTGACCATGATGTCCATGGCTGTCTTGCGAAAGATTCAAAAAAATGGTTATGGTAATGTTTGAAAAGTTAAAAATCAATGGAAGAGGAGTCCTATGGTCTTGGAGATTTGGAGGAGATACAGTATAGAGGCAAGACGGAGGGATTTGTAGACAGAGATTGTCATTATTTTCATTGTAATAATAGGAGAGAAGGAAAAAAGATGTTTAGGTACAGTAAGTTTATTAGTTCAATGGCAGAAAGTTCAATGAAATATCTTTGATGTCTTAATCTCTTTTTTGATAAGTTAGTGTGAGGTAATTTGTTAAAAGTGAGTGATAAGATGAAGGATTTGAAAATTTGTGGAGAGTGACAAAGGTTATATGGAGTTGATAAAGAATACATAACATTGGGGGCCAAACATAGATTAGACATCATAATTTATAGGTGGCACAATCTGTACATTTGTATGATTATGCCCTAGATGCAGAATTCAGCACCTAGGATTTAGCCAAAAAGAAAAGCAGACAGAGGTTTTGTCAGGGTTGTATAACAGGTAGATCAGTAGGCAAGGAAGTTGATGGTGAAAGAATTCACTGATGGTTTGAGAATATAAGGAAATTTGCTATCATGGAATGGGGTTCTAAGAGGGTAGAGTAGAAAGTTTTGGAAGGGATGGAGTTAGCAGAGATGAAGTATAGAGTAGTATGGTGATGGGAGTCATCATGAAGGGGGTATGGGAACAGTACATAACGTGTTTATTTTTAATTAAAGTTTATTTGGGTAAGAATGGTTAGTAAAGTTGCATAGGTTTCAAATGTACAGTTCTGTAGCACATCACCTATACATCATATTATATGTTCACCACCCAGAGTACGTGTCTGATAAATACATTAATTCGAAGCATTGTTTAATGGTAGCCAGTAAACCAGCTCAATACCTTCATTAGTTCTGTGCAATAATTTAATAATACATTGATTTGGATAGGTTTTGGTCTGAAGTTTTTATGCTTATTTTTTTTAATTTTAAATATATTTTTTAGAACAAATTTAGGTTCACAGCTAGATTAAGAGGAAGGTACAGAGATTTCCCACGTAACCTCTATTCCCACACATGCATAGCCTCCGCCGTTATTAACATCCCCTAGAAGACTGGTAGATTTGAAACAATTGATGAACTTACACTGACACATCATAATCACCCCAAAATCCATAGTTTACATTAGGATCCACTATTGATATTATACATTCTATGGGTTTGGACAAATATACAAGGATGTAGTCATCAGTACAAGTGTCATAAGTATTTTCACAAAATCCTCTGTGCTCCATTTGTCCTCCCTCCCTCCCTCCCCTCCCAACCCTTCAACATCTGGCAACCACTAAGCTTTTTAATGTGTGCATATGTAGTTTTGCAAGAAGTATCTTTTTTTTTTTTTAAAGATTTTATTGGGGAAGGGGAACAGGACTTTTATTGGGGAACAGTGTGTACTTCCAGGCTTGTTTTCCAAGTCAAGTTGTTGTCCTTTCAGTCTTAGTTGTGGAGGGTGCCGTTCAGCTTCAGGTTGTCCTTTCAGTCTTAGTTGTGTCGGGCGCAGCTCAGCTCCAGGTCCAGTTGCCATTGCTAGTTGCAGGGGGCACAGCCCACCATCCCTTGTGGGAGTCGAGCCAGCAACCTTGTGGTTGAGAGGATGCGCTCCAACCAACTGAGCCATCCGGGAGCTCAGCGGCAGCTCAGCTCAAGGTGCCGTGTTCAATCTTAGTTGCAGAGGGCGGAGCCCACCATCCCTTGAGGGAGTCGAGGAATCGAACTGGCAACCTTGTGGTTGAGAGCCCGTGCTCCAACCAACTGAGCCATCTGGGAGGCAGCCCAGCTCAAGGTGCCATGTTCAATCTTAGTTGCAGGGGGCGGAGCCCACCATCCCTTGCAGGACTCGAGGAATTGAACTGGCAGCCTTGTGGTTGAGAGCCCACTGGCCCATGTGGGAATCGAACCGGCAGACTTCGGAGTTAGGAGCATGGAGCTCCAACCGCCTGAGCCACCGGGCCAGCCCAAGAAGTATCTTTTTAATAAAAAAAATTCTCCCTAGGTATCAAGGAAAACAGGAAGTTTAGATAGATGAATAACTATAAGTAAGGCTATAAAGACATCAAGGAAAGCTGTAGCTTTGTTGAAGATAGATTGTTAAATAAATGAGTGACTTAGAAGTTCTTAAATGACAGTAACAAGAATAAAAAAAATGGATGGTTTTTAAAATGTCTTTTTAAAAACAGACGTTAAGTGGTGTGACAATAGGTGGAAGTGAAATAAGAGAGCAGTCAGCATGCCCTACCCAGTTCTCGTAAATTAAACTGTCCGAAAGAAAGTTGGAAACGAGAGACTTCAGTTTGCAAGGCCATGAGTTGGAGATCTGAGAGTCATTCTCCAGATATATCAGCTCAAGTATGAAACAGATAAGAAGTCCGAAGAAAGAGAAAGAACTTCGAATTGATTTATAGGAATTCTCCATGATTAGAAATTGGATAGAGAGAGCACTATTTTAACATTAGAAGAATCCTTAAAGTAGCGGAAGCATAGACGGTCATTAAAATTATAGAAGCTGCAGATATGGGAGCTTGCATAATTTCCAAGTGGTCAATGCTTCAAGGATTGCATAGGTTAAAGAGTATAAAAGGAGAAAATACGTGATTTGGTGATGGGAAGAGTATTGATGATCTGTAATTAGTGGTTAAGCCATTTCCAAGATACTACTAACTCACTTGAGTGGATGTAAGTGAATTCAAAATCTGATTCAGAATTAACATAAAAAGATAGTGGTTAAATATCAATGATAAATATTTAAATGGTGAGGAAGGTTCAACTTACTTTTTAATATTAGATTTAGGTGATTATATGTGGATTTTATGTTCTTATACAGTGAATTGAGATTTAGCAAGTTGTACATTTTAACAATAACAATGAGTTTACTGTTGGTAAAATATAGACCCTCCGAATAAAAAAAAAATGTCTTCTGGTTTCAATTCTGATCCTTTTTTCATTGAGTTGCCCATTCCTTATTAATTGTATCTGGTTTTTTGTTTTATTTAAAGTTTTCTGTTAGCTTGGCAGTTCCCTTTATTTGCTTGAAGAAATAGGCTCCTTTAGAATTACTTGAGAGTTGGGGTTGTGTGAAGAGTCACCTTGTGGCTGTGCCTGGATATTGATTGTTCCCAGTGTCCTAGAAACAAAGGCCCTCACTGCTGGCCCTGGTGGCACACAGAAACAGCCCTGCAAAAATCATCAGCACTACGCCCTTGGGCAAAGTTGGTCTGCAAAGGAATAGCCATACCTTAAGATTTTCGCACCATGCTTAGTCAGGCTGTATAAAATTCTGGGATCACCAAAAATGGGAGGTTTTGTAATGATGGTTTGGTTGGTTGGGTCTAGGCATAACTAGAGCTAAATATAGGTGATTTAAAGTGACAATGTTAAAACTTTAGAAAAACAAAAATAAAGGAAACCCACTTAGGTGAAGTGGATTTCTTATCAAAGAATTATGTTAGTTGTTTTCTGCTAATTATTAGTGGGGCCAGAAAAGACGGTAGAGCCAGAGTTTGGAATGTTTAAATAATGAGATACCCAAACTTTCAGTTTACATGGCTTAGAAAAGTGTATCAAAATTATCACTTGGCTTCTCACATGTTGCAGCTCCTTTTTATTCATTTACATATTAAAACAGATTTCTCCCCCATGGTTTAGTAGTGAAATGAATAATTAGTCCCTTACAAATATAATTCTCTACCTCGCTTGTGCTTCTCCTAACTCCTTTCATAGCATTAACCAATTTTAAAAACTGTATCTACCAAAACTACTGTTTATAAAGGATTACAGGCGTTCTTACTTTGATTTTACCCAATCAGAGAGAAGAACTGAATATCAAACGAGGATGAGGGGGATGTAAGAAAAAATTTAAACCTTTATTTGGGAAAACAATCCAGGACCTCTTCAATCGCTCCTCTGTATTTCCTTTAGTGGAAGTATCTAAAGACCTATTTTTTCCAAGTTCATGTCTGAAAAGTATCTTCCTACTTTGCTGCATAACATTGAGCTATGTAATAAAACAGCCAGAAGTAATTTTAATATAGCTTGTGTATTTTGGTAAAATTCTCTTCGCATTTAATAGTGTGTGTTTTTTTTAACATTTTGATATCATTATACTCGGATATTTATAAATTTCCTTATAGACTTAAGTAAAGCCCATTGTGTGTGTTTCACTTTAGGGGATTTAAACAAGTTTTTATTATGTATGCCAATGATCTTTTTAAATAGCGAGGACAGAAAAGTCAGTTTAATGCAGAATTTTAATCTGTATTATACTGGCAGATCTTGGTATCTAGCATATTTTAACAGTTAGAAATTATATATGTAATTTGTGGTAAAAAGAGACATCTGCTTTGTTGTGACATCTTTATGATTTCTCTTCTTCTTCATGTTTGTAAATGTAGGTTTTGCTGTGGGAGTTCTCTGACATTGTTCTGTTCTTAAAAGATGTCTTCACCAAAAGCTTTGAGAATGCACATTGCTTTATTGATATATGATTATTCTGAGCTCTAGTATTTTTTATTCTTCACTTGTATTCCATAAGAATAGAAAATAAGTTAAATTGGCTTATCATCACTATACTTGTACTGTAAAGAGGGCTTACTTATTAGTCAAATAGATGTTTTGAAATAAGAAATCTTTGTTCATATTACTTGTACTTTACTCTGGAGTTTGACTACATTGCTCCTTGAATTTCATGAGAAGGAATTCCATGTGAGGAATATAGGAAAACACAAGGGAAAAAACATTATGTTAGTTTCAAGCTGTTTTATTTTTACATTTTAGGAAAATCTGAGTGTTTTACATGGAAGAAATTAAGAAGCTAATAAATCACAAAAATTGTAATATCTCAAGTTATTTACTTTAAATGGTCATTTTCTTTCATTACATTTCCAGTATTAAAAGTGTAGTTTACTTGAGTCTTTGGAAATGATCTGATATCTACCATTTGGTAATTATTGTATTCCTATAAATTACAGTGGTTGTCTTTCCCAAACTTAAAAATCTATTTAGTTTCAGTCAGAAAAACCACGCACTAGTCTTGATTTACCAACAGATAAAATAGTGAGAATTTACTTTTACTTACTCACTGTCACATATATGGCAATGTGTCAGCCAAATAATCGTTTACATTATGGGGAATATGTGTACTTAAATAATAATTCTCCTTTCTCTTCCTTCCTTCTTTCTACTTTTTCCAAATGTAGAGAAACTGAATGACCATTGACTTCCTAGAATTTTTGTTTAGTGGCAATTTTAATAGAATATGACTAATTTTGACTAACGTAGAACATTGCTATCAGTTTGAATCTTTAATTAGACTTGTGAATAGGTCCATTTTTATTGAACTTAACAGATTTTTTCAATCAGCCATCTTGGCATAATGGTTAAGAAATTTCAGTGAAACTCGATGAATGAATAGAGATCATAGAGGCATATATAGGGTTTCCAGGTGGGAACTCCTGCCCTTTCTCAGTTTTTTTTTCGCTTTCCTGTTCCCGAATCCCAAGAAAAGTTGGTTGGGAAATCGGGAAAATCGGCTCCTTGAACCCAGGTGGTTGGTAGTATCAGCCCTCACTTTGTGGAAACGATTCACTGTGGAGAACAGAAAACAGTTTATATCTCGGGATTCGGGAACTGGAAAGCTGGAAAAATTTCCTGAGAACAGGCGGAAACCCTAGGCATATGTATTTTATCACAGATAGTAAGGCCTGCAGTCCACAGACCTGATGTTCATTTATTCATTCAAAAATATTTGTTGATCATCCCGTATCTGAGGTTAGACTATTATACAAGTAGACCAAGGGCTTTCTTTTGATAGAATTCATATTTTGGCCTGAAAGAGGCAGTAAAAAAAAAAAATGAAAGTACAGAAATAAGAAAAAATGTAAGAAAGTGATAAACACTAGGCAAAGGGTTAAAATAGGGTAATGTTACAAAGAGTGACTGGGTGTATAATTTAGATTTTCATGGAATACCTCTCTGAGAAGGTGATAACATCAGCCAGAAGTGAATGACAGAGAAGAAGCCAGGCATGCGAAGGTGGTGAAAGACAGAGACAGAGAGACAGAAAGAAATACCAGTCCCTCAAAAGGAAAGAGTTCCTACAGAGAAAATACCTAGGATAGGAATTGACTTGTTATATTTGAGAACTGAAGGAAGTCACTGCGGCTGGGGCACTACTGGTGATGCACAGGACGGGCCTACTGACAGGGGCAGAACATGAGGACTTTTTACGTCAAGCTGAAGAGTGTAGATTTTATTCTAAAGTCAGTTAATAGACTGTGTTGTTATCTCTGTTGAACTCGTAGTTTCTTCTCAAGAATGAGGGCCATACTTTTTTTTGTTTTTAACATATATCCTTATGACTTGATATTAGGCATCGAGTAAATAATGCCTGATTTACACAAAGTCGTAGTGTTTTTAAAGTTTGTTTTCATACCAATCTTTGTTTCCTCATTCTCAATATTTTAACTGTTTGTAATGGTGAAGTAATTTCTGCTTAAAAATCTGGGATAAAAGGATGCCCTAAAATTAGCCATTTATCTAAAACCCAGTTACTTCTATATCGTCTGTTTTATACCATGCTACCAATATTAAAATAGTAATAGTAAATGCAGTTTAGTGAGACCTTTTCTGTTTGACCCATTGTGTGTGTGGGTATGTGAGACTTTTGGTGGACATATAATCATTATTTTCCCTTTGCTGATGTAATGGAAAATTTGCTCCTATAGGATATATTAGAACAATGTATTTAATGCTCTTCAATTTAATTTGCTAGTATCACAATTAATACAATTAAGGTCACTTGAAATGAAACTATTAACAAATTGAGTAATTTACTTTAACAATGTCAATGTGTTCTCACAATTACATTTGCTTAATTAGTGTACAAGCTATTATTTAATAGCATACTTCACATAGAAAAATGTAATAATGCATTCTTGGCTCCTTATAACAGAAAGAAAGAAACTTTTAATGGACTGAGTGATTTCGTGGAAAAGCTTCTAGATATAAAGTGACAAGAGAAAGTACAAAGCCAGAAAGCTAAGCTTGCAAGAATGTAAATAAAACAAATTCTTTTCTTGGTACTTACCAATACATGTCCCATTTATCATTGTGTAAATAGTATTGGAAACTTGTAGTGGTAGTTAAGGAACAGAACATAGATTTTGGAAAAATTTGTGTTCGATTTTATCTGGGTTTTGCTTAATAGTGCAATAATATTCTAATTTTTGAAAATCATAAAATAAATCATTTCTAATTAATCACCCTAATGGAGGGGAACATAATGGTGTAGAATATGAAAAGGGTAGGAAGCAAAATAATTTGATTCTCATGGTGGCTGTTGTTTTGTATTTTAATATGGATATTTCTTAAGAATTCACTTTACTAGCTGGTGAAAAAGCTCTTCTTCTACCCTGTCTACTCTCTGTTGGGATCAGAAGATCCAGAAAAGAACAAATGGTTACATTTCTGTTTCTGTATATGCGGAGTAAGAAGGAGATAAATTGTCAGCCAAGTTACAATTAGTAAGATTTGTTCTCTATAAAAATGAGACAAGATTTACTATCATGTAATCAAGTGGAAATTTTATGTGGAAGGGGGAGATAAATGCAATCCAGATAATGCAATACTCTAAAAATTAATTTGGTAATCTTTTTGTCTAATTTTATTAGTTTATTTAAGTTTACATAGCTTTCCTCTTCTTTCCCCTTACCCCCTTTGGTTAATGACAAACATTTGTAAAGTTGCAAGTGAAAAAAGGAAGCAGTTATAAGAGTAATTAGGAAATAAATATTTAAGTGTAAAATGAAAGAAGTTTAGGGAAGCTGCAGACTTTGAAAAAATAACTATATCTCTCATATCTAGAAAAGAGGTTCATAGTAATATATTTAGTCTTTCAACACTTGTTTTTGCTCAGTTCCCCCATTGGCTTTCATTGCATACCCCAAATTCTGAGTTCATTCTACGAGGTTGTTCATAGATAAGGTGAGTCAGAATAGGGTGATTTACTAGAGGAACAACCTACTTAGCAACAGTAGAAAATTAGTTTAGGTCATTCTTTAATTAGCATTTTGAGTTTAGTATGGGTAAACTTCCAGTTAGTTAGTTGCTATATACACTACAATAAGCAGTTCTAATTTGGCACTAATTTAATCCTCATTATACCTGGTCTCTAAATTCTGTTTTGATCTTTAAAATGATTTGTCTGTAGATTCCTTAGCCTATATAGAGAAATTTAGAAGAGTAACCAGAATCTGATTTTTAAATACTTGATCTTTAAAATGAAATAGATTTTAAAGAGGCATTGATTTGTTTTCTCAAAGAAAGCCAAATGTAAGAAGTTAATTGCTTTCTTCCAAATCTTACTTTATGCGGTCTTCATTCTTCGCTCTCCTTCTATTTTTGAGAAGAACAAATTGCCTAAAACCTCTTGACATAACATAATATGCCCTCAAAGTGTTTAATCCATGTCAGGTCTGAGGATTGGTTCAACTGCATATGTCAGGGTTATAGCATTTCAGAAGCACAGTCCCAGGCCTACATAACAGCCTGTGTTTTCTTAGATTAAGTGAAGTTTTAGAGTAAGCTTTAAAAGGCCTTCACGGCCTGGTTTTTTGCATTTATTCAGTCACTTTCCAGTGTAACTAGACAGGAATTCTCTATTAAAATAGAAGACCCAACCAGAATAGTCAACACAACATTGAAGGAGAGCAAAGTAAGAAGATCGGCATTACCTGATTTGAGAATAGAGAGCACAGAAATAGACCCATATAATTATAGTTACGTCATCTTGATGAAGGAGCAAAGGCAATTCAGTGGAGAAAGGATAGTTTTCAACAAATGGTGCTGGAACAACTAGATATTCTCATGCAAAAACAAAACAAAACAAAACAAAATGAAATCTACATATAGATTTTATACCTTTCACAAAAATTAACTCAAGATGGATTATAAACGTAAATGTAAAATGCAATATTATAAAATTCCCAAAAGATGAAATAAGAGAAAATCTTGGTTACTTTGTGTTTGGCAATGACATTTTAGTTTTAGTTTCAAAAGCATGATTCATGAAAGAAAAAAATTGATAAGTTTGGACTTTATGAAAGGTAAAACGTTTTTCTCTTTGAAAGACATGTTAAGAGAGTGAAAGACAAGCCACACTGGGAGAAAAATCTTTGCAAAACATGTCTGATAAAGGCCTGGTATTTAAAATATACAGATAACTTTTATAATTCAACAATAAGAAAACAAATAACCCAATTCAAAAATGGGAGATATATCTGAACAGAAACCTCACTGAAGAAGATATGTAGGTGACAAATAAGCATAGGAAAAGATTTTCAACAGCAAAGGTCATTAGAAAATCGCCAATTAAAATGGGATACCACTACACACGTATTAGAATGACTAAGACCCAAAACACTGACAATTTTAAATGCCTCTGAGGATGTGGAGCAACAGGAATTCTCAGTCACTGCTGGTGGGAATGCAAAATGGTACAGCCTCTTTGGAAGACAGTTTGGCATTTTTAAATGAACTAAGCATATTCTTACCATATGATCGAGCATTTGCACTCTTTTGTATTTGCCCAAATGAATTGAAAACTTATAGCCACACATAAACCTATACACAGTGTTTATATCAGCTTTATTCATTGTCCAACTTGGAAGCAACCAAAATGTCCTT
This sequence comes from Rhinolophus ferrumequinum, assembly GCF_004115265.2. Classification (NCBI taxonomy): domain Eukaryota; kingdom Metazoa; phylum Chordata; class Mammalia; order Chiroptera; family Rhinolophidae; genus Rhinolophus; species Rhinolophus ferrumequinum. The sequence continues at coordinate 29,647,637 of NC_046300.1, forward strand.
CAGTAAGTGAATGGATAAACAAACTGTGGTACATGTATACAATGGAATTATTATTGAATGATAAAAATAAATGAGATGTTAAGCCACAGAACGACAAGGAGGAACTTTATATGCGTATTGCTCAGTAAAGCAGCCAATCTGAAAAGGCTACATAAATGATACAATGATATGATATTCTGTAAAAGGCAAAACTCTGGAGGCACTAAAAAAGATCAGTGGTGGTCACTGGGTGTGGGGTGTGGAGGGGGGAAGGATGAATAGGTGTGGGCACAGGGGAATCTTTAGGCCAGTGACACTATTCTGTATGATACTGTAATGGTGAATGTATGTCATCATACATTTGTCAAAACTCACAGAGTGTACAACACAAGAGTAAGCCCTAAAGTAAATTTCGGACTTTAGTTAATAATTTATCACTATTGATGCATCAGTGTAACCAATGTACCACACTAATGTAAGCTGTGAATACTAAGGGGAAACTATCTGAGGGCGGGGCATGGAGGGTGAATATGTGGGAGGGACCTCTTTATTTTCTGCTCAATTTTTTAAAACACTTAAAACAGCTCCGTAAATAAAGTTTATTAATTTTTAAAAAACTAGAGTTCCTCTTTCATTGATTTTTATTTCTTCAAGTGATACCATACCTTGTCCATTAATTCATCATGCCAGTTTAATATAGAGCACATGCTTAGTTTTTTTTGAAATGTGCAGGATACTAAAGACTAGGGATTCTTGAAATGACAAATTATGAAAAGGAAAAAAATGTGCTACACTCTCTGCTTGCATCTCTCAATTAAGTTAACTCAAATGTTTTTAGTTTATAATAGTTCTCTGTCTCACTCCTGAAATAGACTGAATCCTTTCATAAATTGAGTCCTTTGGATAGTCTTTCTCGTCAGCATTACCTTCTACCAATCTCATCCTTCATTTCACAATTATTTTTTAAAGCATCTCTCGTTAATTAGTTAGCAAAGCCCTTTTTTGTATGACCAATCCTTGATTTTAGATTGGAAATATTCTCAATCGTTCAACAGTAACTCAGCCATACTTTTGGGTTTTTTCTTTGATTTTGAATAGGTGTAGTTAAGTAAAGTTGAGAGTGTAAAGAAGTCTTAGTATACCCATCAGATGCCAATCTGAGTTCAATTTTTATACTGGGTAACTTTTTAAAACTGAAGTTGCCAGTTTTTTTCTTCAAGGTCCAGATAGTAAATATTTCAGGTTTGCAGGCCATGCCATTTTAGCCTGAAAGCAATCATAGACAATATGTAAACAAATGCCTGTGGATGTGTTTCAATTAAACATTATTTACCAAAATAGAAGGTCAGCCAGTTTAGCCCATGGTCGATATAGTTTGTTGACCCCTGTTTTAGAATAACCATACTGTGTTATGAAAATAAGTGTATGTAATGGAAGTGTGAAGAGATAATAGGATGATCCTGTTTCCAAAATTTTCTTTAAATAGCGTGTCCTAAAAATGGGGCTTGATAGCATTGGGACTATTAAACCAAGACTGTTTCTTCACATGAATTTAGAGACATCTTGTCAAAAAGACTTTTATTATGACTCCTTAATGTACTTACTGAATTTTGCTATATTACAACTGTGCTAGTATAAACAAATACACAGATTTTTGTGTTTTGTTCTTCTAACCTGCAACTTTGCTGCATTCATTATTAGCTAGTTTGTGAATGTGTGTGCGTATGTGTGTGTATTTAGTATTTTCTTTGTATAAAATCATGCCAGCATTTAATAGAGATAATTTTACTTCTTTTAAATTTGAATGCCTTTTCTTTTACTTACCTAATTACTCTGGCTATAACTTCTAGTACAATACTGAATAGAACTGGTGTCTTGTTTATGATTTTAGGGGGAAAGCTTTCCGTTTTTCACCATTAATTGATATTAGCTGTGAGTTTTTCATAAATCCCCCTTTTTATGTTGAGGAAGTTCTCTTCCATTTCTGGTTTGTTGAGTGTTTTTATTAGGAAAGGATATTGGATTTTCTCAAAAGCTTTTTCTGCATCAAACGAAACAATCATGTTGTTTTTTTCTTTATTAATGTTTTGTATTAAATTGATCAATATTCGTATACTGAACCACCTTTGCATTCCTAGGATAAACCCCACTTGGTCATGACATACAAGCTTCTTAAAGTGCTGCTAAATTTGGCCTGCTAGTATTTTGTTGAGGATTTTTGTACGTATATTCATAAGGGATATTGACCTATAGTTTTCTTACACTATCTTTATCTCACTTGGCATCAGAGTGGTGCTGGCTTCATAGATAGTGATTTTTCCTCTTCGAGTGTTTGGAAGAGTTTTAGAAGGAGTGATGTTAATTAATATTTGGCAGAATTACCAGTGAAGTCATTTAGTCCTGGACTTTATATTGGGAGTTTTTTGATTGCTGATCAAATCTCTTTACATCTTACAGGTCTGTTTTTATTTTTCTCTTTATTCTTGAGTCAGTTTTGACAATTTATGCGTTTCTTGGAATCTGTTCATTTAATTTAGATTATCTAATTTGTTGGTGTACAACATAGTATTTTGTATAATCCTTTTTATTTTTGTAATGTTGTGGGCAAGCCCCTTTCATTTCTGATTTTAGTGTTTTTTTCTATGTCAGTCTAGCTAAAGGTTTACTAATTTTGTTACCTTTTCAAAGAACCGATTTTTTAAATTGATTCTGTTCTTTTTCTACACTCTTTTTTATTTATCTCTGCTCTATTCTTTTTCTTTTGCCCCTCAAATTAAATCTCAGTTGACTTATAACTGAATTCACTGATTATTCTTCTGGCTGTTCAAATATGCTGTTGAATTTCCTCCAATGAATTTTGGTTTTATTTATGATACTTTTCAGGTCGAGAATTTCCATTTTATGTTTTCTGTCTTCATTTTTATGTTTCTTACCTCTATGTTGAAGTTTTCACTGAGATCATTGAGCATCCTAGTAACCAGTGTTTTGAACTCTGCATCTGGTAGATTATTTGTCTCCATTTTGTTACAGTTCTTTTTCTTGAGCTTTGTTTTATTTTTTCATTTGGGACATGTTTCTTTGTCTCTCCATTTTGGCTCTTTCCCTGTATTTGTTTCTATATATTAGGTAGGGCTGTTATGTATTCCTGTCTTAGTACAGTGGCCTTATGTAGTAGGTGTCCTATGGGGCCCAGTGACACTGGTCACCTGAGCCACGTGCTCCAGGTGTGTCCCTTTTATGGGTTGGGTTTACCCTCCTCTTATAGTTGAGCCTTGATTGCTGTTGACACATTAATGGGAGGGATTGACACTCAGGCTGGTTGGTTGTGAGGACTGGCCGTAACTATAATGGAGGTAGGAACTGTTGTGCAAGGCTGACCCTATAGAACACGATTTGCTTTAACAGGATTCTCGTGCCTGCCCAGCCTGCCCTTTGGGTTTGTCATTTGTGGAGGTGTTTGGGTGGTGCTCTGGTATGGTCTGCAGGTGGTCACTGGGTGTGTTGGTTCTGGGGCCTCTTGGGAGGGGTTCTGTTGCAGACCAAGTTTAACTGCTGCCTGTGACCAGCTGGGGGACACTTGGTATTACCGTGTTTCCCTGACAATAAGACCTAGCTGGACCATCAACTGTAATGAGTTTTTTGGAGCAAAAACTAATATAAGACCCAGTATTATCTTATATTATATTTACTATATTATATTATATTATACCCAGTCTTACACTAAAGACTGGGTCTTATGTTAATTTTTGCTCCAAAAGACGCATTAGAGCTGATGGTCCAGCTAGGTCTTACTTTCGGGGAAACACAGTAGATACAAAGTGATCTGCAGGTGGTTGCTACTTGTACTGGGCTTGGAGTTGCCTGTGAGAGGCTAATCTATGAACCAAGGCTGGCTGCCACTAGTGCCAGCCTGGGGTTGCTTAGCAAGAAGTACAGGGCACACTGAGGCCAGATGCTGCTTGTTGGTGTTTGTGAACCTTTGAGAGATTTTAGGAACATCCCCATCATGAGCCAAGACAGGCTGTTTGTATAGAAAAGCCACTGGGAGGGGCTTTGGTTGGCCCAAAAGTTGGGGGGATGGATTCTAAGGGAATCAGCAGGATGGGGTGAAAGGTATGAGTCAGACTATGGAGATGTAGATATGATGGCCTCCTGTGTTTGCACCTTGGGTAGAGGGAGGGCTCAACAAATGAACAATGGCTTCTGCCAGAACTTCTGCTGGGAGAAAGCTGCCCCTCCAGCCTTCGCCCTGAAGCTAGACAATTCAGTTCCTCCCCATACTTTCTTGTTTCTTTGCATGCCTTTTAATTTTTTGTTGAATACTGATTAATCTTGAATATTACAGTGTGACTACTTTAGAAATTAACTTACCCCCTCTCCCCCTTGGGGTTTGTTGTTTCTGGTAGTTAGTGACTTTTATAAACTATTTTTGTGAAGTCTGTATTCTTTGTTATATATAGCCATTGAAATCTCTGTGCTATCAGCTTAATGATTAGCTGGTGTTTTGACAGAGTTTCTTTAAAAAGAAAATAAAAATACTGTCCTGGATTTTTGTATATTGGTTCTGTATTAAGGCAGATGCTCCTTCTTTGCTAATCCAGGCTATTTACCACTCTGCCTTAGCTTTACTTCCTGCTTGAATGGAGCATAAAGTTCAGCCAGAGGTGAAAGTTTAGGGTCTTTTTCAGGCATTTTTTAAGCATGCATTCAATACTGAGTATGTATGTGGCCCTCTTGGTTCCCTCGTATACATGGAAACTCTTAAAAGCCCTTATTCTCCCACATATCTCCTTTCCTAACCTTTTTCTTCCCAGGCTATTTGGTTTGTCTATTACTTGTCCTGTCACTTCTAGCCTAGCCTGCTGTTGCCGATAATTTTGATTTTTACTGCTTTTAGGAAATGCCACCATGGAAGCTTCCGCAGGCCTGGGAACACTACAAGTTGTGTGTAAGGCAAGCATTTGCACTGGTCTTTTAGGGGGTTGCCAGACAGGTTGAAGCATTCAAATCTATCTATCTATATCTATATCTTTTTTTTTTTTTTTTTTTTTTTTTTTTAGTACAAGGTCAGTATAGCTTACCCTGACCCTGACTTTAGCAACCTGAGTCAGGTTACCACAGTGCAGCTTCTTTCTTCATTAATTTTTCCATTTTATTGTAACTTTTGACTAGATTTCAAAGGAGAGATGGAGCCTTGGAGTTCTGTGCTCTGCCATTTTTCAGTCACTCCTGATGTACAATGAAAAGGCTTTTACAATAATTTTAAAAATCTTGTCTTTTAAAATAATTGAATGTGGAGACACAGCAAAAACGCTTCCAATAATATTTTTAGACATGTGTAGATGAGTCACAAACCTCACAATACCTTAAAAAAAAGCTTGTTTTTTTATTTCAGCACCAGAAGCCCTTAGTAAATTATGAATATCAATTTACATTATTTTTTTTTGTTATTTGAAGGTGGTAGGAATAATAATATTATGCTTTAAAATTTCTCAGTGTTGATGTTAGGTACTCTAATTTCCGATTTTTCATGTTGATTGTATTTTTATTAAGAAATTTAACATTGTTGTCCATAGTCACTTTGCAAATGTGAAGAACTGAATATTTTACTCCTTGATTTTGTTAAGAAGATTCAAGTTGGGTCAATGGGTGCCTCAGTCTTCTTCCTCTTCTCTTTGTGTGAGTATAGAGATCCCTTGAGGCCTGTGAATTCACTTTGGGGAAGGTTGGTTTAGCCTGTAGGAGGTTATACATCTTGTGTTACCTGTTATCCTACTTATAAAAGTCCCCCCAAGGTTCTTAAGAGTAAAATGGTTGTTTTCCAAACCAGGAGTGAGAAACTTTCTCTCAGCTATTGAATTTCTGATTAATTTGTTCCTGAAGTTCTAATTCTACCCACAACGTAGTAAATAGGGTCTTACGATTAAGTTTGTCCCAATTATGACATCAGGAGTGTGGCAGCTTTCATACTGGGAAATAGTATTTCATGCCATATTGTGTTGAAAAGTCCTTCTGTTCATATCCGTAAGGATGAAACATGAAATTGTTATAGCATTACTTCTTTTCAAGGCAGTGGTCTTAACCTTGCCCAGCTTTTTATTGCTATACTTGCTTTCCATCCTGTAATTTTCTCATGTTCAGTTATGATGCTTCATCATTAATGTTCTAGTATGGGAATCTCTTTTTCTCCTAAACCTTGGTAGATTAATGACAATAAAAGATCAACACTAGGGTAAAAAAAATCAGTGCTCTCTTCCTATCTGAAAGCATCTTTGTAAGTAGATAAACTAAGAGTGATTCACAAATTAACATTAGGAATGAAAAGGAGACTCTTTGATGGGGTTGTTTTGATACTTCCCCAGTTATCTCCAATATCTCCACCTAATAAAGCCATTTGCTGCAATCACTGTCTGATACCATGTTTCCCCAAAAATGAGACCTAGCCAGATAATCAGCTCTAATGCATCTTTTGGAGCAAAAATTAGTATGTATAAGACCTGGTCTTATTTTACTATAATATAAGACCGTGTCTTATACAATATAAGACCTGGTCTTATTGTATTATAATATAAGACCAGCTGTAATATAATATATAATACATAATATTTAGTATGTATAATATAATTAATATAATATGATATAATATATATAATATAAATACCGGGTCTTATATTAATTTTTGCTCCAAAAGATGCATTAGAGCTGATTGTTCGGCTAGGTCTTATTTTCGGGGAAGTATGGTAGTTCTTGAGAAAAGCTTTTGAAATACAATTTGTGATTGTTTTCCTAAAGTCATCATATTCAGGAAGCTATATTTAATAGTTAACGCAATTTTATTTTATTTATTTATTTTTAAGAATTCTTTTTTTTCCTTCCCTTCTTCCCCCCCACCAGCCCCCAGCCCCGGCCCCACTCCGGTTCAAGCCATTGTTTCTCAGTCTAATTGTGTAGGACACAACTCCCTGGCCCATGCTGGTATTATGAGCCTTGTGCCCCCCACCCCCACCCCCAACTGCTGAGGCAGTCGGTCTCTGGTCATCGGTCAGCCACTCACAGCAGCTCATGGCAGCTCTCACTGTCTGCCGGCTGCTCACGATGGCTGATGGCCACTCATGCTGGCTGCGGGCCACTCATGCCAACCTCTGGCTGCTCACGGCAGACCAGCTCCAAGGAGAGCCATTGTTCACAATCTTAGCTGTAGAGGGCGCAGCTCACTGGCCCATGTAGGAATCGAACCGGGGACCTTGGTGTTAGGAGTACAGCGCTCTAACCACCTGAGCCACTGGGTATGGGCCCAAATGACCTGTAGACAGTATTTACTTTTTAGTCATTCAGAGGTTAAATTATTTTTTGCAGCTGACAAGCATAATACTTTAATAGCTCTTTATGTACATTTAATTAATTTCATGTTAACATTAACATCACAAGTAACATAGTAGTAAGTTAAAAATAAATCTTTTGTCTTGTTAATCAAACTTCACACAAAAATGCAGTAATTAAATATTTGACACATTTCTTTACCTTCTATTTTTAATGATTTCAGAATGTGATTAATTTGATACATGTTCATGAACACTGTTAACTATACAATTTAAACATGAGTTTTGAATTTATTTGTATACACATTAATAAGACTTATTTTTATATTGCATTTAAAAACTCAGTTTAATAGTAAAATCTACTTATATCATAACTGAATAGAAATTCTGATTGTGGACTGTCCAGTTAAATGTAAAATCTTGAATTTTCTGTTCATGCCAAGAAAAAGTAATTGATTTGAGCCATTGGATATTATTGGCAGAGCAAATTTAAGTAGGCTTTATTTAAACGTTCTATGTAGTCAAATGCATAGAAGCAATTAGGGTTGCAAACCTAGAGCCTACCAGGAACTTTTTGTGGGGGAGAGGTAGGCACACTTTAGAATGATTTTTAGTGGCGATTAATAGAATTCATTTATACCAACCTGCAATTCTTAATAAAGTTTATCTGAATTTAGAGATAACTGTTATGTTAAACCTCTCTCCAAAGACTGAGAGGTGCTATTCTTACAAACATTTAGTCAAGGGACTAAGTGAGGTTAGATGCCTGGCTTGAATGATGAAAACACCAGGAAGCATTTACATACTTGGTAATTTCTTGCCATTAATAGAGAGAGAGAGACAGAGAGAGAGAGAGAGAGAGAGAGAGAGAGAGGAGAGAGAGAAATTAGGGGTATATTTATGCACAATCTGGCCTTTTAACAAAGAAAAATAAGCCTATGTTTAGGCTGCCACTGCTACGAAGAAAACAGCTGAGACTTTAATGAACACCATACTGAGGGCATGTAGGACATAAGGCGAATTAAGCAGGTTACAAACTGCACATCTTCTGTTCAGATACAAGAGATCCCTCCAACCCTGACAATTGGTTGTACTGACAAGGCAAGAGGATAGACAGAAACAGGAGGAGATCATTTGTATCAATTTGAGTAATAGAACTAGTAATAAAACAAAATAGTGATACAAAATAGTCTCACTTTTACTTTAAAATTGTTCTTTCTCTATTTTTTTTCCAAAAATAACTACACAGTGGCTAAACAAAAGTTTCTTTTATTTTGTTTGCAAATAAATACCAACATAGTTTGTGTTGTTTTTTTTAAAGATTTTCTGGACACTCAAATTTTAATCTTGGTAACCTGACAGCTTTGTTAAACATTGACTATGAGTTTCCTTTCATGAAAATCTTTTCAAAGTATAGCAGTTCAGCTGTGAAAACCTGAATACATTAATGATGACAAAGAAGCTCCAGAATGAGCCAACATTTGTTTTGTTCTTTTACAACATTTCTTGACAAATTGCATACACAAAAGCGTTGCGGGGTTATTTTACCTTTTTCCTATTTCTTCCCTAATAAATGTCTTTGTGTTTACCTTTTTTACATGCAATATCTTATTATTTATTACTTTAAATTATTTTTAAACAAAAATGACTTTAAGAAGTTAAAATATAGGACTTAAAGGTACATATTACAGGGAACATTGAAACATTGCCTTAGATGTCCAGGATTAGACATTAAAAGACATTATTCATGTTTAGACTTTGGATAATTTTCTTTAAAAGCAAACCTTTTCCGAATACTAGGTAATTGTGTTCTGAGTTTTTTATTTAAGGATCATTTACTTTGTATATTAAGTGATTAAAAAAAATGAGTCATTTGTAAAAAAAAAAAAAAAAAAAAAAATTGAAATATTTTAATGTAGTACTTCCTTTTGGATCACTGTATTTATTCAACATGGTAATCCTTATAAAAAGAGTGGCATTGTTAATTTTTCTAAACTAAGTGTTTCTTAGTGAGAAATGTCAATTTTTAAAATTTGCATATGTATGTCCTATCTCATTTCAAAAAGATTTGAGGCATATTTTGAGTCATATTCTGTGAAGATTAGTTTTTCTTTTCTGATTTTTAAAGTTCTAGTATGATTTTTAAAATTATATTTACAAAATACTTTACAGTAAAAACATATCACACAACTTATGCAATTTTAGAATTATTTTCTAAAAAGTTCCTTGAGGGCCGGCCCTGTGGCTCAGGTGGTTAGAGTTCCATGCTCCTAACTCCGAAGGCTGCCGGTTCGATTCCCACACCGGCCAGTGGGCTCTCAACCACAAGGTTGCCAGTTCAATTCCTCGAGTCCCGCAAGGGATGGTGGGCAGCGCCCCCTGCAACTAAGATTGAACATGGCACCTTGAGCTGAGCTGCTGCTGATCTGCCGCTGAGCTCCCAGATTGCTCAGTTAGTTGGAGCGCATCCTCTCAACCACAAGGTTGCCAGTTCGACTCCCGCAAGGGATGGTGGCTGTGCCCCCTGCAACTAGCAATGGCAACTGGACCTGGAGCTGAGCTGCGCTCTCCACAACTAAGACTGAAAGGACAACAACTTGAAGCTGAACGGCACCTTCCACAACTAAGATTGAAAGGACAACAACTTGACTTGGGAAAAAAAAAGTCCTGGAAGTACACACTGTTCTCCCAATAAAGTCCTGTACCCCTTCCCCAATGAAAAAAAAAAAAAAAATTTGAAAAAAAAAAAAGGTCCTTGAACTACATTTTGGTATATTCTACATTTTCAGATTTAAGATGTTTACAGAAGGTATATATCTGAGCTCAATAACTAAAATGTGGTGCATTGGCCGATTATATGTTTGGTATGTGCCAAGCAGTAATGTTTCATGTTATTCATAATCTGTGAGTTAACCTTTTGCTGCATAACAAACCATCCCTAAACGTGGTCACATAAAGCAATAAGTATTTATTACTGCTAATGAGAAGATGGGTCAGCTGGGTAATCCTCTTGTTCTGGGCTGAGCTTCTGGGGGATAGCTGGTGTGCGATGGCCTCAGGTATATGTCTGATGATTGGCTGACTGTTGAGTGAAGTGATGGAGTGACTGAGTCACAGGTTTCATACTTCAGAAGGCTGGCCATCACTTGTTTACACGGTGGTGTTAGCATTCCGGGAAGTCAAAACAGAAGCTGCAGGGTTTCATAACTAGCCTCGGTCCTGGCACTTTGTCACATCTACCACATTTTTTTGGCCAAAGCAAGTAACAAACAAAGACAGCCAGAGTTAAGTGGGGACAAAATTATATTTTTACCGGTGGTGCCAAAAAAATGTGCACATTTTAAGAGATGTTATCTGTGTATTACTTTTGGAAGTTGAATTGAATTATGGTAGCAATGTGTAGTATGACGTTCACTCAAAAGATGGCATTAATCAAGTGAATGCTAGTATCACTCATTGTATTACAAGTTTAATACAGTTTTTTCCTTTCTTGAGATGTGTATACAGCTTTTGGCACCCTCTATATATACTATCAATGAACAATCCAACAATAATTTTAAGCCAAATACTCTATTCACAGTAGCATTAAAAAAATTAAGTACTTAAGAATATATTAGTAAAAGAAATGAGGAAGTACACTGAAAAGTAAAAAAAAAATCGTGTAAGGAAAATATAAATAAATGGAGAGAACTTTCATGTTCATCATGCTTTGGAACATTCATTGTTCTGAGCCCACTACCTCCTGATGGAAGGAACTGGAAAGTCACATTGTAAAAGGCGTGTATTGAAAAAGGGGGGTAATCAGGACTTTTATACCATCAGTTAGCCACAGATACTGAAGCAAAACTGTAATATAAATGAGCAATTACATGATATAAATATTTTATGTTAAGAATCATGCCAGTCCAAAAAGAATGGCATGACAGAAAACACAAAAGACTCAACTGAAAATCTAAGGCAATTGACTGAAAACTAACAGAAGAAATAGAGTTCAACAATGTGCTGACTAGTAGAAAATAATTGTGCACAAGCAGTAGTTTCCCTATATTACGAGGATTACCAGATTAAAAATATATTACATGTGACATGAACAACAAAGGTTAAGGTCTTTATATAAGAACTTTAAAGAGTGTAATATAATTTTAGTCCAATTTCCAGAGAAATTCTTTGAACCTGAAAAATATCTTTCTAAAATTCATTCAGAATTATAAGCTGGTTAAAAATACAATATAAGAGAATATTGTGAAAAAGTTTTGGCAACATATTTGAAAAACTAAGATGAAGTGGAAATTTTTATATGAAAAATTATTAAAACTTGCTGAAATAAAGGTATTTCAATCCATTTTATGCAAAATACAAAGTACTCTAAGGCTCAAGTATTTGCGTAGCTTTCTGAGTTAGACGTTACAAGTCAAAAATGATGGCTAGGTAAACTATTACAACATGAGATGAGTGTAGTAGCGTTAGAGAGCAGATATGAGGATGGAAGCAGTGGTCAGAGAGGAAAGAAGATGCTGTGCTGTTGGCTTTGAAGATGAAGGGGGTCACAAGCCAGGGAATACAGGCAAACTCGAGAAGCTGAAAAAGGCAAGGAGGTGGAGTCTTCTCTCCAGCCTCCTAAAGGAACACAGGTAGGCTTCCCGGCACATTTTATACTTGTGACCTCCAGAACGATAAGACAATACATTTGTGTTGCCATGAGCCACTAACTTTGTGGTAATTTGTTACCACAGCAACAGGAAACAAATGTAGATTTCTATTAGAAGAAAATATAGGAAACTAGTTTTATAAGTTACAGATGGTAGCAAAATATTTAACACAATAAAAATCATAAAATTAGATTGAATATAAAATCAAGAAATTCTGTCATCAGAAGATACCATAAAGAGAATGAAAAGACACAAATCACAATATGGAAAAAGATAATAAACAAAACTAACAAAAGTTTGATATCCAAAAGATATAAAGAATTTGTGTGAATCACTCAGAAAAGACATGACCAAAAATGCATTGCATACAAAAGGAAATATGCGATAAACATAAATGTATGAAAAACCTAAATAAAAATCTAGTCAGATTCCATACCATACCTTCTAGATCGGCAAAAATTAAATGCCATGTGATTGCCACTATGTGAAGAAATGGGAGCTCTCCTGTATTGCTGATGGTAGTTAAAATTGGTATCAACACTTTGGAAATAATTCAACATTACAGGAAAGTTGAATATGACCATATCCTAAGACTCAGTACCACCACTCCTAGGAACATAGAGAATCTTTTGCTTCAGGAATTGTATATAATAACATTCATAGGTCCATTGCTTGTAATAACAGAAAACTAGAAATACTCAAAATGTCCATCAGCAGAACAGATAAGTAAATTTTGATGTAATCGTATAATAGAATATAAAGCAGAAATAATTGAACTATATATATGGGTGACACAAAACTTATAGACAGTAAGACAATACATAAAATGATTCCATTTATATAAATTTTAAAGTGATAAAACAATACTACATTGTTTAAGAATGTATGCGTATGTAGTTAAAACTAAAGAAAAGCAAGAAAATGATTAACACAGTGTAAGATGGGGTTACTTTTGGGTGGCAAGGGGAGGATACAAACAATCAGCAATGGTCACTCTAGGGGTTTCATAGATTTTGGTAATACTTGATTTCTTGAGCTAAATAATGGCTGCTGAAAATAAGACATTTCACAATTAACTTTTTGTTAATTAAAAAGTATGAGTTGGTTTTTCAAACCAGAAAAAGATCTAGTAAGTGGGTACTTGCATTATTTGATACAAACATGTTTTTCAAACCATTATAATTAAAATACCATTGCCATAGAAATAGAAAGACAAATCAGTTGGAAAATTGGAAGTCAAGAAAATAACCAGTATATTTAAATTTTATTGTATAAACATGATGTGTTTGTGTGTGTGTGTGTGTGTGTTTGTGCGTGTGTGTGTGTATGAGGTCTTAAATTAAGTATGCGAACTTGCCACCATGCGTTTACATTAGCAGCACTGTACAAACAGCTCGGTAAGGTTTCATAACCTTGGTATATCAATGTCTCACAGCTGTGTTCGTGTCAATGTGTGGTGGTGTCTTGCTGAGTGGCGTTCATTATTGTTGTGTATTTTTGTCTGCTGTCACTGGAATGTCTGAGCTTGAATTAGAGACATGAACAAACATTCAGTTTCTTGTTAAACTTGAAGTCAGAGGCATGTTAGTCCAAGTTTATGCAGATAATGCCATGAAGAAAATGGCAGTGTACAAATGGATTAAACATTTTTCTGAGGGGAGAGAACGCATCACTGACAAAGAGGTCAGGGTGGCCAATAACTAGCAGAACTGATGAAAACATTGCAAAATTTCATCAAATTGTGCGTCAAAATCGTTGGCTGACTGTGAGAAGCATAGCAGACCAAGTAAACATCAATAGAGAAGCAGTTAGGAAAATCTTAACTGAAAATCTTGGCATGAGAAAGGTTGTATGCAAAACTTGTCCTGAAGGAGCTCACCGATGAACAAAAGCAAAGGAGAATCGAAGTTTGCCAAAAACCTTTTGGAGAAGCAAGACGATGTTTGAGGCCATGTTACCATTGGTGATAAAACATGGCTATACCAATATGACCCTGAAACAAAGTGTCCAACTGCACAATGGAAGTCAACCAATTCTCCATGACCAGAAAAGTTCTGTCAGTCCAAATTAAGAGTCAAAACAATGTTGCTACCCTTTGTTGATATCAGAGGGATTACTCATTATGAATTTGTAGAAACTGGACAAACAGTTAACCAAGTTTACTATTTGGAAGTGCTGTAAAGGCTGTGTGAAAAAGTTAGATGAAGATGACCTGAACTATTCGCCAACAATTCATGGCTCTTGCATCACAACTATGTACCAGCTCACGTGGCACTGTCTTGGAGGGAGTTTTTAGCCACTAAACAAATAACTGTATTGGAACACCCTGCCTACTCAACTCATCTGGCTCCCATGACTTCTTTCTTTACATGAAGATAAAGGAAATATTGAGAGGAAGACATTTTGATGACATTCAGGACATCAAGGGTAATATGATAACAGCTCTGATGTCCATTCTAGAGAAAGAGTTCCAAAATTGCTTTGAAGGGTGGACTGGGTGCTGGCGTTAGTGCATAGTTTTGCAACAGGAGTACTTCAAAGTTAACCATAGTGTTGTTCAGCAATGAGATACGTGTAGCACTTTTCCTAGAAAGAGTTCACGACCTTAATTTACATAACTTAATTTTCAGACATTATGCATATGTATATATACATATATATAAATTTTATGATATATGAATTAGTATTTAAATCCATGGGAAAGTACGGCTTTTCATCTAACAATATCTGGGCAACTGATTAATCCATTAACATGTATCTATTCTTGGGGGTAAGGAAAAGACATTCTAATCGTGGCAGCAATGAAATCTTAGAGGAAAAGATTGATTTTTAAAAGAAATATTTTGTAGCATGCTTTACTTTAATTTTTGCAACTAGGTGTTGATAATTACATATGTATTTGTTCAAAATCTTTATTTTATATATCAAGGAGCTGAGAACCGGAGAGTTTAAATGACTCATTAGTAGTTACATAGAGTTAAGAGAAATAGCTAGAATGAGAGCTTGGGACCTTTAATCATAGAGTCTAATATTCTTTCCATTCTGTCACATTGCCGTTATTTAATACCAGTATACCTTGTATTTGAATTGATTTTAAAATTCAAGATCATTTGCTGTACCATTGAGTGAAAATAAATTCAAGCTTGAAGTTTTAGTATCTTTTTTTTTCAATTTTTACTTTCTAAAGGTGACCAATTATGTGGTTTTTAAATGACTACAAACTCTTGGATTTAAAAATATTTAATGTATTTTAAACCTTATAGTTATTATCCTACTTTTAATTGCTATTCATTTATTTTTTTCCACTTTGTTGAGGTATAATTGACAAGATTGTAAGATATTTAAAATGTACATCATGACGATTGGATGTATGTATACATTGTTAAAGGATTCCCCCTATCTAGTTAATTATCACTTCTGTCACCTAACGTATTTTGTTTGTTTGTTTGTTGTCTTGGTGAGAACATTAAAAGTTCTACTCTCTCAGTAAATTTCAGTTATACAATACAGTGTTATCAACTGTAGTCACCATGTTATACATTACATCCTTAGCCCTTACTTATAGCTGAAAGTTTGTACCCTTTTACCAACCTCTCCTTAACTCCCCCAGCCCTAGTCCTGGCAACCACGTGCTTTCTGTTTCTTAGAGTTCCTACGTGGTTTGATTACCCTCCTCTTCTCTCCCCTCCCTTGTCTTCCTCTCACTTCCCCTCCCTTCCTATTCCCTCCTTGCCCCTTTCCGATTCCATATATAAGTGGTACCCTGCAATATTTATCTTTCCTTGTCTGTCTTATTTCATAATGTCCTTAAGGTCTGTCTGTGTTGTCGCAAATGGCAAGATTTCCTTTTTTTGATAGATATTTGTGTGAATAAATATTTGTGTGTGTGCATGTGTGTGTGTACATGTACCTTATTTTTTTTTTTATCCATTCATCCATCAATAGACACTTAGATTGCTTCCATGTGTTGGGTATTGTAAATAATGCTGCAATAAACATGGGGGTGCATATATCCTTTTGAGTTAGTGTTTTTGTTTCCTTTGGGTAGAAACACAGAAGTAGAATTGCTGGATCGTATGGTAGTTCTATTTGTAATTTTTTTCAGGAGCCTTTATACTGTTTTTCATAGGGGTTGCACCAATTTACATTGCCACCAACAGTGCACAAATGTTCCCTTTTCTCACATCTTCACCACTGGATGTTTGTAGGGATTTCATTGACTCTGTAGATTGCTTTGGATAGTATGGACCTTTTAACAATTCAATTCTTTCAATCCATGAGCACAAACTATCTATTAATTTATATCTTCCATTTATTTTATCAATGTCTTAGGATTTTTCAGTTTACAGGTTTTTTACCTCCTTGGTTAAATTAATCCTAGGTATTTATTCTTTTTGATGCAATTGTGGATGGACTTGTTTTCTTAATTTCTCTTTCTGATAATTCATTGTTAGTGTATGGAAATGTGACTTGTTTTTGTATTTGTTTTGTATCCTGAAAATTTACTGCATTTGTTTATTCTAACAGTTTTTGGGTGGTATCGTTAGGGTTTTCTGTATATAATATACTTTTGCAAATAGATACAGTTTACATCTTCCTTTCTGGCGTGGATGTCTTTTATTCTTTTATATCTTTTCTTCTTTTTTTTGTCTAATTATTCATGCTAGGACTTCCATTATTATGTAGAATAAAGCAGGGAAATTGGTTCTTTGTATATGGGGACACTTACCTCATTTTTCATGGTTGCTCATTGAAAAAACAACCCTGAAAAATAGTTCAAGTAATGAGCAGTCGGCTCCTTGCAGAGAGAAAGTTTCAAAAAGTGGTGAGATTGGGTATTCCTGTCTATTCCTGATCTTAGAGGAAAAGCTTCCAGCTTTTCACCATTGAGTGTGATGTTAGCTGTGGACTTGTCCTATACGGCCTTTATTATGTTGAGGCACATTCTCTCTATAGCCACTTTGTTGAGAATTTTTACCATGAATGAATGTTGAATTTTGTCAAATGCCTTTTCTGCATCTATTGAGATTATCATATGATTTTTATCCTTCATTTTATTAATGTGGTTACCACATTGATTGAGTTGTGGTACCATTTCTGTGGTACCAGTTGCAATTCTCCTTTTTCATGTCTGATTTTATTTGTGTCTTCTCTTTTTTTTTTTCTTGGTAAGTCTTACTAAAGGTTTGTCTATTTTGTTTATCTTTTTTAAAAACCTCCTCATAGTTTCAGTGATCTTTTCTATTTTTAGTCTGTGTTTCATTTATTTCCACTCTGATTTTTGTTATTACCTCCCTTCTACTAACTTTGGCTAGTTTGTTCTTCTGCTTCTGTGAGGTGTAAAGTTAGGCAGTTTGACTTTTTTTTTTAACCCCTTTAATGTATATTTTATTGTTGTAAATCCCTCTTGGAAATGCTTTTGTTTCATCCCATAAGTTTGGTATGTTTTATATTCATTTCAGAGTATTTGTTTTTTTCTCTTGATTTCTTCTTTGACTCATTGGTTGTTTAGTATCATGTTGTTAACCTCACATATTTGTGAGTTTTCCTTTTTTCTTCTTGTAATTGATTTCCCATTTTTATACCATTGTGTTTGAAAAAGATCCTTCTTTTTTTTTTTTTTTTAATTAACAGAATGTTAACTAAGAGCCATTTATTCTGGAGAAATTTTGAAACAGGGTAAATGTCCAAAGCAGTTATATTACAACAGTTGATTCAAAATTATAGGGTGATTGTAATAACATAGAAATACCTGTACTACATTGTTAACTGAATGGGGCAGAATACAAAATTATACAAGGTTTGACAATTAAGTTCACGAACTTGTTGAAATGCTGTTGCTAGCCTTTTTAAAAAATTATTATATTTTTATTTTATTAGTTTCAGCAACGAAATAGTTAGACATTTAAACCCCTCATAAAATGATAACCCATCCTCCAAGCTACTACCCCTCTGACACCTTATATAGCTGTTACAATACCATCGACTGTCTTCCCTATGCTGTACTCCACATCACGTGACCATATATACCTATATATTTAATTCTACTTCAGCTTCAGGTGTACATCCCATTGGTCATGCATGTGCACAGTCTATGATGTGATCCCCCTGATAAGTCCAGTGCCCATCTGGCACCTTACATGATCTTTACCACACTGTTGATTATATTCCCCATACTGTATTAACTATCAGTTTATATTTCTTAATGCCTTCACCTTTTTTACCCTGCCCCCAACCCCATTCCCATCTCTTACCCTGATAGATCTAGTAACTATCTGGGTAGTAGTAACTAGGGATGGAATATTGTTGACTATATTCCTTATGCTATAACCTACATCCCCATGACTACTGTATAACACCCAATTTGTTCTTTTTTTAATTCCTTCCCCTTTCACCTGTCCTTAACCCCACTCCCATCTTCTTCTTTTAAAGAAGTCCCTCTAAGAGTCCTTGTAATACTGGTTTGGTGGTGATTAACTTCTTCCGCTTTTTCTGTCTGGGAAGCTCCTTATCTGTCCTTCAATTCTAAGTGACAGCTTTGCTGGGCAGAGCAATCTTGGTTGTACTATGTCGTTGCTTTTCATCACTTTGAATATTTCCTGCCACTCCCTTCTTGCCTGCAAAGTTTCTGTTGAGAAATCAGCTGACAGTCTTATGGGGGCTCCCTTGTAGGTGACTAACTGCTTTTCTCTTGCTGCTTTTAAGATTCTTTCGTTGTATTTAACCTTTGGCATTTTCATTATGATGTGTCTCAGTGTTGGCCATTTTGGGTTTATCTTGTTTGGGACTCTCTGTGCTTCCTGGGCTTGTATGTCCATTTGCTTCACCAGGTTAAGGAAGTTTTCTGTCATTATTTCTTCAAATAGGTTTTCAATTCCTTGCTCTCTCCTCCTTCTGGTACACCTATAATGCAAATATTGGTACTCTTGATGTTGTCCCAGAGGCCCCCTAAACTCTCCTCAATTTTTTGGATTCTGTTTTCTTTTTGCTGTTCTGGTTGGGTGTTCTCTGCTACCTTATCTTCTACATTGCTGGTTGGATCCTCTGCTTCATCTAATCGACTGTTGATTCCCTGTAATATATTCTTCATTTCCATTGTTGTATCCTTTATTTCTGATTGGTTCTTTTTTATGGTTTTTATGATTTCCATCTCCATTTTTATGAGATCATTGAGCATTCTTTTAGCCAGCATGTGGAACTCTGCATCTGATAGATTGCTTATATCTGTTTCACTTAGTTCTTTTTGTGGAGCTTTGTTCTGTTCTTTCATTTGGGACCTGTTTCTTTGTCTCCCTATTTTGGCTGCCTCCGTGTGTTTGTTTCTATGTATTAGGAAGGGCTGCTATGTCTTCCAGTCTTAGTAGAGTGGCCTTATGTAGTAGGTGTGCTGTGGGGTTCAGTGGCGCAGTCTTTCTGGTTACCTGAGCCACGTGCTCCAGGTGTATCCTTATGTGGGTTGTGTGTGCCCTACTCTTGTAGTTGAGCCTTGCTTGCTAATTGCACATCAATGTGAGGGACTGACCCTTGGGCTCACTGGTTGTGAGGACTGGCCTTGACTACAGTGGAAGAGTTGTTGTGCAGGGGCTGATCCCACAGAACAGGATCTGCTTCAGCAGGACTCTGGTGCCTGCCCAATCTGCCCCTGGGGTATGTCATACTTGGAGATGTCTAGGTGATGTCCGAGCTCGTTTTGAAGCTGGCCACTGAGAGTACCAGCCCCAGGACCACTTTGGAGGAGATCCGCTGTAGGTCTTCTTCAGCTACACCCTGTGTTCCATCTGGGGCCACCTAGCTGGAGCCAGAAAGAAATCCGCAGATGGCTGTGCTGTGCCTGGAAGCACCTTGATAGGCCAAGCCATGACCCAAGGCTGGCTGCCAGTAGTGCCGGCATAGGGCTGCTCAGCAAGAGATACAGGACACACTCAAGCCAGATGCTGCTTGTCTTGCTTCTGTGAAACTTTGAGAGACCGTAGGAAAGTCTGCATTTTGAGCCAAATCAGGCAGTCTGCATGAGAAAGCCACTAAAAGCAGCCTGGGTGCGCCTGACAGGTGGGGCAGGGTCTCAAATTGCTACAGCGGGACGAACTAATGTAGAGACGCAGAAATGGTGGCCACCTGTGTTCGCACACCTGTAAGCGGGAGGGTTCAACAAAGAAACAATGGCCTTCACCAGCTCCCCCGTCCAGGAGAAAGCCACCTCTCCAGCTCTGTCCCAAGCCAGATAACTCAGTTCCCCTCCATTTGTCCCTGCCGCCTTCCCAGCTGCTGCCCCAGTGCTGGAGCTCATAGTGAGTGATTCGGTTGGTGGGTAAGTCCACATGCAGTCCCTTTAAGAGGAGTGCCCGCGAGTACAGGCACAGTTTCCCTCAATCACAATCTCCGCTGTTTTTCACAACCAAAAATTATATGGACTTCTCTCCCTGGCACTGGAACCCTGGGCACGGGTGGGGCTGGTATGCTGGTATCTCTCACTCCTTTAGGGGATGGAAGGGTCCTCCATCCCCGAAATAGCCCTCCTGATCTTTAATGGTCACACGTGGGTGTGGGACCCGCCTGAGTCTCTGACCTTCTTACCAGCCTGGACGTGGCTTCTTCTTCATGTCCTTAGTTGAAAGGTTTCAGTTCAGCTTGATTTTAGATGATTCTCAATAATGGTTGTTTTGTAGATTAGTTGTAATTTGGATGTGGTTGTGAGCGAAGGTAAACACAGCGTTTAGCTACTGCACCATCTTGGTTGTCTCTGAAAAAAGATTCTTGATAGAAATTCAGTCTTCCTAAGTTTATTAAGACTTGTTATCTGGCCTCACATATGATTTATTCTGGACAGTGTTCCATGTGTGATTGAGAAGAATATGTATTTTGCCATTGTTGGATGGAATTTTCTGTACATGTTTGTTAAGTCCATCTAATATAACAATTATTTTAAGTCTAATGTTTCCATATTGATTTTCTGTCTGTATGATCTATTTATTGTTGGAAATGGGGTATTGAAGTCCCCTACTGTTATTGTATTGCTGTCTACTTCTGCGTTCACGTCTGTTAATGTTTTCCATATATGTTGAGGTACTCCTTTATTGAGTGCATCAATATTTACAAATGTTGTATCCTCTTGTTAGATTGACCCCTTTATCATTTTATAATGACCTATTTGTCACTTATACAGTCTTTGACTTAAAGTCTATTTTGTTTGATAAAACTGTAGGTATTCCAGTTTTCTTTTGCTTTCTGTTTATGTGAAATATATTTTTCCATCCCTTCACTTTCAGTATGTGTCCTTAAAGCTGAAGTTAGTTCTTTGCAGGCAGCATATACTTGGGTCTCTTTTTTTTTTTTTAATTCATTCAGCTGCTCTGTGTCTTTTGATTGGAGAATTTCATCCACTGAACATTTAAAGTTGTTGTTCATAGGTATGGACTTACTCTTGCCATTGTGTTAATTGGTTTGTGGCTGTTTGTAATTTCTTTGTTCCTTTTTCTCTTGTTTCTTTCCTTTGTGTTTTGATGATTTTCTGTAGTGTTGTGCTTATATTCTTTTTTTTTCCTTCATCTTTTGTGTATGTGTAATACTACAGGTTTTTGTCTTGTAGTTACCATGAGGCTTACATAAAACATATTTATGAGGATTGATTTTTTAAAATCCACTAATATCAATATTAAGTTATGTGACATTAATATTGTTTCAGTAGTTCAACGTGTGTTTATTGAGTATTTATTGTGTGCCTATTACTATTCTGGGTTCTGAGGCTCTAGTGACTGAAGAACATATAAAAGGTGGCTACAAACAATAAATAAGGAAAGCACATGTGAATAAAAAGTATACAAAGAATTAAAATATAGTGATATGATAACAAGTGAACTCATTGCTGGTTTGAGCAAAGTGTTAAGGGAACCCCTGTCTGAAGAGTAAGCCAGCCATGTGCAAACCAGAGGGAAGAGTATTCCAGATTTTTTTTTTTTAAGTAGTCATTGTGAAGGCACATTTATCATGTTTGAGACACAGAATACCAGTGAGGCTGGAGTATGTGGAAATGAAGGAAAGTGTTAGGAGTTGATGTCTTCAGAGGTTGGCATTGCACATCAAAGTTTTTAGAGGTTCGTAAGTCAAAGCAAATAGTTTGGATTGGATTTTAGAGCATTGGGAATCCCTTGGAGCATTTGTAAGAAGGGGAATGACATGATCTCATTTACTTTATTATTTTTATTTTTTATTGTCAAAATCAGGCAGTTGATATTGGTATAATATCACTAGTTTAGGTAAAGACTGTATTTGGATGTCAATAGTTCTTAAATGTTCTAGTTCATATTTCCCTTCCTTTTTATTTGTGTAGTTTTATGGAATCATGTGATGTTTATAGATTTGAGTAAATATCACCATAATCAGGAAACTGAGTTTTCTGTCCTTCAAAGAAACTTCTCTCTCTTTCTTTTTATTTATTTATTTACTTTTTTAGGAACTTCATATTATTTTTTAATAGTCACACTTTTCCCCCAACTCTAACTCTGGCAACCATTGATCTATTCTCTATCATTATGATTTTGTCACTGCAAGAATGTTATTGAAGTGAAATCATATGTAACACTGTTTGGTTGGCTTTTTTTTTTCATTCTAAAAAATAATGTTAAGATCTAAGTTGTTAGTTACATTTGTAGTCCGTTTCTTTTTATTGCTGTTCCATTATATGGATGTATCACAGTTTCTTATTCATTCACCTATTGAAGGAGATTTGGGCTGTGTATAGTTCTTGGCAATTAAAAATCCACAGTGAGCATTTGTATACAGGCATTTGTGTGGGTGTACGTTTTCATTTTTCTAGGCTAAATACTCGGGTACAATTACTGGGGCATATGTTAAGTGTATGTTCAGCTATTTTTCAGAGTGGTTATACCAGTTTTCATTTCCATCAGCAACATAGAACAAGAGGTCCAGTTGCTTAGGATCCTCACCAGTGTTTTAGTGTGGTCAGGGTTTTTTAGCCATTCTAATGGGCATAATAGTATCTCATTGTAGTTTTCGTTTGCATTTCCCTAATGTCTAATGGTGTTCTAAATTTTTTTATGTGAACATTTGCCATCTATATTTCCTCTTTGGTGAAATTGCTCAAGTTGTTTACCAAATTGGATTGTTTTCTTACTGTTGAGTTTAGAGAATTCTTTATATAGTCTGGATACAAGTACTTTGTCAGATATGTGATCTGCAAATATTTTCTTCTAGTCTCTGGCTTGCGTTTTCACCACCAATAGAGTTTTTTGCAGCAAAAAACATCTTTTAGTTTTGATACATTATTTTTGTCAATGAATTGTGCCTTTAGTATCATATCTAAGGACTCGGGTCAAATAACTCTTTCTGTAATCCTAGATCATGAAGATTTTTTTCTGTTATCTTCATCTAAAAGTTTATGTTTTACATTTAGATTAATGATTTGTTTATTTTTGTATAATATGTGAGATTTAAGTAGTCTATTTTTTGTCTATGAATGTCTAATTGCCCAGTGCCATTTCTTGAAAAGACTGTTCTTTCTTCATTGAGGTACTCATTTACTTTTGTCCAAATCAGTTGGTTGTCCGTCTGTTGAACTGTTGTTGGACTCTTTCCTCTATTTCATTGGCCAATGTGTCTATCTCTCCACCAGTACTTCACTGTTGATTACTGTAGCTAGATAGTATGGGTTCTCAATGGGGGTGATGTTGCTCCCAAGGGAGCAAAAATGTGTTGTTCGAGTTTGAAAAAAATATTGGACATTACAATGGTTGTGGCTTTGCAAAGGGCCACAGTATATAACACATGTACAGTATATATGTTGATTTAAAATTTCATGATGGGGTACACGAAGGATAAAAATGTCAAGAAGGTTCCTTAGGGAAGTGATAGTGAAAAAAAAGATTGAGAAACACTGTTGTGTAATAAGTTGTAAATCAGATAGTGTTGTTCCTCCAACTTTATTCTTCTTTTGCAAAAATGTTTTGGCTGTTGTAATGCCTTTCCCTTCCCATATACAGTTTAGAATCAGCTTTCATTTCTCCTCAAATAATTTTTATAGAATTTTATTAGGAATCGTGTTTCACATTTTTAATAGATTATTTCGTTGTTATGTGGATCATGGGTAGGCAGTAGTGGAAGCAGGGAGATCAGTTAGGAAGTGATGCCGTCTGTAGGAAACGGGTGATAGTGAGTTTGCATTGGGGATGGTGTTATTGGATGTGAAGAGAATTAAACAGGTACCTGTTTTTTAGATGAGCAGATAAGAATACATATTGATGAATTGATGGCAGGATGCTGAATATGAGAGGAATCCAGAAAGATTCCTAGATGATGCTATTTACTAAAATACTGGAAACAGGGAAATTAAATTTGGAAAGAATGGTAGTGGGGCGGAGAAATTAAGACTTGCCCTTTGTCACGACATCTAATATGTCTGATAGACATTCTTGTGGAGATATTCAACAAGCAGGTAGATATGTAAGTCAGAAATTCTGGGAAGATGAGTTTTTAGATACGGAGACTCTTCAGAGTCCTCATGTCAACATAAGGGTGGTGTTGAACTTGAGAACATTAAATTGCAGGGTCAGGATGGAGCCCCAAGACTCTATAATCTTTAGAGTTGGTAAATAAGAGTTTGATATCCTTACTATTTGAGAATTCAGGCAAACTAGAAAGATAAGCACAATAGAAAAATGGCCAAAGAATATAAGCAACCCTCAAAAGGTACTTTAGAAGTTTAATAATAATTTGCAGAATGACCTCATTTTCCAGCTATAGAATGACATTAAGGCAAGATAATTATTTTTTTTTGCTTTTTTACCAAATTGTCAAAGATTAAAAAAATAATAAAACTTGGCATTGGCTGAGGTCCAGAGAGATGGACATTTTTGTATGCTTTTAGTGGGAATATAAATTGGTATAATCCTTTTGGCAGTCAGTTTGGTAGTATTTATCAAAAGTCTTAATGTGTCCTTGCCCATTAACCTCCCAGTTTAGTTTATTTTCTCTTTATCTGAAATCTTGTAATTTTCCTGTCCTTTGCTATATTTTATTTTCACTGTCAGTGATGCATCAAAACAGTATAAAATGTGACTAATTGGTTGAATGCAGTCTTTATTCATCTGAAACTATGTCTAAATATGTCTTGTGAAGATTGGAGTACTTCTTTATATTCCTATGATTACAGTATGTTACTCTTCATTTTTTTTTAACTTTCACACACTTTCCAGCCTTTTCTGTGCCTTATAGGTAACACATTTATTCTACCTATCAAATACTGTTAATGTTGTCCATACCTAGCACAGAGGACCTTATTTATAATAAATTATATAATGTTCACTGTAATAAATTGAATACTTGTTTTCCTGTGGTCCTAGGAGAGGTTGGCTACAGGCTTCAGGTGAACTCTCTGTGACCCAAATAGTCCTGCCCCAGTGATCACAATATAATATGGCTGAACACAGTGATTGGGGCGGAGACCTTGGGGCAAAGACTGAATACAGAAGTGTGACAACTGTTGTCTAGTATCCCTCACTGTCAGGCAGAAAACAAAGCCATGGAGGCTGCCCGCCTCTCCCCACCCTCCCCAAGCTTGTCTCTCCTGAATCCTGCCAGTGCTAGCAATGGGCCCCAGAAGAAACTGTAGCAGTGCCGGGTTAAAGAGCAGAATATCTACAGCCCAGATGACTGGAGAGACAGTTCATAAGTGGCAGACGCACACTGCGGCTCATTCCAGTGACAAGGATGGAGATATAGGGGCAAGGCAAGTGGTCTGGCAATTGCCATCACTCAAAAGAGAACAAAGCCACGAACATACGAGCAACCTCTCCCAGCCCAGCCCACCCCCATCTTTCATGCTGATTCCAGCAAGGAAACCCAAGGCTGCTGAGGCAACACAGCTCTGCACTTGGCAGCAGGGGAAACACTAGAATTTCAGGGGCTCAGAGCCCCATCTCACATCACATTCTTCCATGGGGGTGGTGCCCTGGGACCAATGCAACCTGGTCACAGAGGAGATACCCCCTCCCCAGGGAATCTTCCACCAGGAGAAGCCAGAACAGGGTAAGAGAAAATAAAAAGCTCCAGCGTTACCTACTGAAAACTAAAGAAAGACCTCTTCTTATCAATCTGCTGCAGAATTCATTCCTGTAGGTGCCAAGGAAGAGAAATAATCCATCAGTTACCATAAACGACCCAGGTAACAAAGCACCTTAGAAAGAAAAAGTCTCCAGAAAATAAACTTAAACACATGGAACCATGTAACTTAAATACAGAGAATTCAACATTGCAGTTCTGAAAAAACACAGTGAAATTCAAGAACACTCAGGCAGTTTAATGAACTCAGAAATAAAATCAACAAACAAAATGAATACTTTTCTGAAGAGATTGAAATTTATAAAATGAACCAAATAGAAATTCTGGAGCTGAAGAACTCAATAAAAGAGATGACGAATGAAATAGTGAGCTTAGGAAATGGAGCTTACCAGATGGAGGAAACAAGTAGTGATATCAAAGGTAGAAATTTGGAAATGACGCTGATGGAAGAAGAGAGAGATTTGAGAGTTAAAAGAATTGAAAGAACTCTACAAGAACTGTCTAACTCGATGAGAAAGAACAATATGAGAATAATGAGTATATCAAAAGGAGAAGAGAAGGAGAAGGGCACAGAGAGCCTATTCAAACAGTCGATGAGACCTTCTCAAGCCTATGGAAGAACTGGATCCTCAAATCCAAGAAGCAAACAGAATACCTAATTACCTCAATCCTAAAAGACCATCTCCCAAGGCACACTACATTGAAACTATCAAAAATTAATGACAAAGAAAGAATTCTCAAGGCCGCCAAAGAAAAATAGGTGGTAACTTACAAAGAAAAGCCCATTAGATTATCATCATATTTTTCAACAGAAACTCTGTAAATTAGGAAGGAGTGGAATCAAATATTCAAAATACTAAGCGAAATTATCAGCCAAGAATAATATATTCAGCAAAGTTATCCTTAAGGTATGAAGGAATAAAGACCTTTCCAGATAGACAGACAGCGAGGGAATTTTCTACCACAGAGCCTTACAGGAAATACAGCATTACAGGAAATACTGAAGAAGGTTATTCTACCTGAAACAAAAAGACAAAAGGATACAAAGCAATAAGTAAGATTACTAACAGACAGACAGAAACAGAAATGGCAACCCCTACTCAGAATAGGGCACTATACACTTAAATATAGCATAAAGGGTAAAGAAGATAAAAACACAAAAAAGGAAGAGAATATAGTTGCTACTCAACTCAGAAATTAACTCACAGCATAAATATGGATAATGTGTGACAACAAAAACATAAAAGGGGAGGCAGTTAAGGTCTGAATTTGCAAAAGGGAATGGAGATAAGATGCATGCTGAAGACAAAGGACTACTATATATACAAAACTTCCTTTTACTTAAACTTAATGGAGACCACTCAAAGAAAAATAAATCCAGGACTGAGACACATAACAACAAAAAAAGAGGAAACAGAGGAAAAAAATCATAGAATATCACCAAACTAAAGTAACAGACAAAAATGCAAAGTCAAAGAAACAATGGAGACACTGAGTTACCAGAATACAAAAGATAAAATGCCTAATGGAAATCCTCATATATCACGAATTTCTCTAAAAGTAAATGGACTGAACATACCAATAAAAAGAAACAGAGTAGCAGATTGGATTAAAAAAACAAAATGCTGCCTTCTATTAAAACAAAATGCCCAACTATATGCTGCCTTCAAGCGATACATCTCCGCTGCAAAGACAAATATAGAGTCAAAGTTAAAGGGTGGAAAACGATACTTCAAGCAAATAGCATACAGAGTAAATCAGGTGTGGCCACACTTATATCTGATGAAACAGACATCAGGATAAAAAAAGTGACAAGAGACAAAAATGGACATTTCATAATTATGAAGGGGACAATACAACAAGAAGATATAAAACTTATCAATATATATGCAACCAATCAGGATTATATATTATTACCCCACAATATATAAAGCAAGTACTAACAGAACTAAAGGGAGAAACTGACAAAAACCCAAGTATAGTAGGGGACCTAAATGCGCCATTGACAGCTATGGATAGATCATCCAAACAGAAAATCAATAAGTAATTATCAGCCTTAAATAACACATTAGACCTAATGGACATCAATGACATTTACAGAGCATTTCATTCTATAACACCAAACTATACATTCTTCTCTAGTGCACACAGAACATTCTCAAGAGTAGAACATATATGTTGGGACACAAAACTAGCCTCAGCAAATTTAAGAAGATTGAAATCACACCAAGCATGTTCTGCGACCACAATGCTTTGAAATTGGAGATCAATTACAAAAAGAAAGTGAGAAAAACCACAAATATGTGGAGAGTAAACCGCATGCTAATAAAGAACAACTGAAATGAAGAAATAAAAGGAGAGATCAAAACATACTTAGAAGCAAATGAGAATGAAAATACATCATATGAAAATTATTGGGATGGGGCAAAAGCAGTATTAAGAGGGAAACTTATGTCATTACAGGCCCATCTCAAGAAACAAGAAAAATCCCAAATATCCTAACATTACATCTTAAAGAAAATGAAAAAAAGAACAGCAACTGAAACGCAAACTAAGCAGGAGGAAGGAAGTAATAAAAATTAGAGCAGAGTTAAATGCAATAGAGAACAAAAAGACAACTTAATGCAATGAATTGCTGGTTCTCTGAAAAGATTAATCAAATTGACAAAGTCTTGGCTAAACTCACTAAGGAAAAATGAGAAAAGAACAAACAAAATCAAAAATGAAAGAGGAGAAGTTATGACGGATACCACAGAAGTATAAAAGATTATACGTAGAAGAAATGGACAAGTTCTTAGAAATATATGATCTTTCTAGACTGAATCACGAAGAACTGGGAAATCTAAATAGACCAGTCAACAACAAGGAAATTGAAACAATCATCCATACCTGCCCAAAAGCAAAAGTCCAGGACCCGATGGCTTCACTAGTGAATTCTACCAAATATTCAAAGATGATTTAATAACTGTCCTTCTAGAACCCTTCGAAAAATTTGATGAGGCCAACATTACCTCGATACCAAAACCTGGTAAGGATAACACGTAAAAAGAAGACTACAGACCAATATCTCTGATGAATACAGATGCAAAAATCCTAAACAAAATTCTAAACAATACATTAAAAATTACACATCACAATCAAGTGGGATTCATTCCAGGGCCACAAAGATAGTTCAACATTCACAAATTGATCAGTGTGATACACCACATAAACAAAATAAAGGATAAAAATTATATGGTCATACTACCATATTTCCCTGAAAGTAAGACCTAGCAGGACTATCAGCTCTAATGAGTCTTTTGGAGCAAAAATTAATATAAGACCCAGAAGACCCAGTGTTATTTTATTATAATATAAGACCCCGTCTGATATAATATCATATAAGACTGGGTCTTATATTAATTTTTGCTCCAAAAGATGCATTAGAGCTTATGGTCCGACTAGGTCTGATTTTTGGGGAAACACGGCACTATAAGACATTATTAAAATAAATGGAAGAAGACTCACAGAAATGGAAAGATATTCCATGTTCATGGATTGGAAGAACCGTGTTTCCCCGAAAGTAAGACCTAGCCGAACAATCAGCTCTAACGTGTCTTTTGGAGCAAAAATTAATGTAAGACCTGGTTTTATTTTACTATAATATATGACCAGGTCTTATAATATAATATAATGTAATATAATAATAAATTAATTAATATAATATAATATGAGACCGGGTCTTATATTAATTTTTGCTCCAAAAGATGCATTAGAGCTGATTGTCAGGCTAGGTCTTATTTTCGGGGAAATACGGAATTAACATAGTTAAAATGGCCTTATTACCCAAAGCAATATACAGATTTAATCCCCATCCAAATCCCAGTAGCATTTTTAAAAAGAAATACAACAAAATAAAATCATCTGATTTGTATAGAATCATAAAAGACCTTGACTAGCCAAAAGCAATCTGAAGAAAAAAGAACAAGGCCAGAGATAACACACTCCCTGACTTCAGTTTATACTACAAAGCCACAATAATCAAAACATCATGGTACTGGCAGAAAGACAGACACAGAAACCAATGGAATAGAGTTGAGAACCCAGAAATAAGCCCACATATATATGGGCAGGTAATTCTCAACAAAGGAGCCAAAAACATGCAATGGAGAAAAGATAGCCTCTTCAATAAATAGTGCTAAGAGAATTGGAAAGCCATGTGCAAAAGAATGAAACTAGACTGCTACCTGTCACCATAAACCAAAATTAACTAAAATTTGATCAAAGACCTAAATATAAGACCTGAAACAATAAATTGCATAGAAGAAAGCATAGGTATTAAATTTATGGACCTTGGGTTTGGAGCGGATTTTATGAATTTGACTTCAAAGGCAAGGGAAGTAAAAGAAATTTAAATGAATGGGACTATATCAAACTAAAAAGTTTCTGCACAGTAAAAGAATCCGTAAACAAAACAGGCAACCAACTCAATGGGAAATATTTGCAAACAACACCTCTGATAAGGGGCTAATATCTAAAATATATAAAGAACTCATACAACACGACGACGACAAGAAACAATTCAATTAAAAAAACGGGCAGAGTCGCTGAACAGACACTTCTCCCAAGAAGACATACAAACAGCCAACAGAGGTATTAGAAGATGCTCAACTTCGCTAGCTATCAGGGAACTGCAAATCAAAACCACAATGAGATACCACCTCACACTGTTAGAATGGCTATCATCAAGATAAGTGGTAACAAATGTTGGAGAGGTTATGGAGAAAAAGTTACCCTCAGCAAAAAGTTATTGCTGATGGGAATGAAAACTAATAGAGCCACTATGGTAAACAATATGGAGGTTCCTAAAAAAATTAAAAAATAGAATTATCATATGACCTACGAATCCCTCTTCTGGGCATCTATCCCAAAAATCTGAAAACATTTATCTGTAAAGATATATGTACCCCTGTGTTAATTGGAGTGTTTATTCACTGTGGCCAAGACATGGAAACAACCAAAGTGTCCTTGGATAGAAGAATGGGATAAAGAAGATATGATACATATGTACAATGGAATATTACTCAGCCATAAAAAAGATGCAAAACTGCCATTTGCAGCATCATGGATGGATTTTGAGATTATTGTGCTAAGTGAAATATGTCAGACAGAAAAAGTTGAGAATCATGTGATGTCACTCATGCGGGATATAAAACTGAAAGCAACAAATGAGGAAAACAAACAAACAAGCAAACAAACAAAAACTCATAGACAGCAGTTTAGTGGTTACCCGAGGGTAAGGGGAGGGAAGAGTGGTAAAAGAAGGTAAAGGGGGTCAAATACATGGTGATGAAAGGAGAACTGACTCTGAGTGGTAAACACACAATGCAGTATGTACATGATGTATTACAGAATTGTACACTTGAAACCTACATAATTTTACTATCCAATATCACCCCAAAAAATATAATAAAAATTTAAAAAAGAAAAATGTTTGCAGTTCTATTCACCTGAAACTAATATAAAATAATATTGAATGTCAACTGATATTAAAAAATTAAAATAATAAAGTGAAAAGTGTACAAGTCTAGCAAACAAGAATAAACACGATTAATATGTAAAATAGATATCATATTTGGTAGTGATAAAGGCTAAATAAGGATAAAAATGAAGCATAGAAAAAGGGAAGAATGTAAATGAAGGAGGGTTTTACAGTTTTAAGACAGCAGGTATGACCTCTTTGAGATGGTGTAAAGCAAAAAGGCCTCCTTCATTTGTGTAAAGACTCGAAGAAAGTGTTCAGTTAAAAAACAATTCCCCTCATAGAACCTCAATGTATTTAAATAATACACTAGATTAATGTAGAATTTTAATACTCTTCTAATTACATAACAACGATCAGAACATTGAAAAGCCATAATATCCTGGAACTGGCATCACCATATTTAGTGTGTCCTAGTAGTATAGTTTATCATTTATTTATAATATTTTAAAGGATAAATGTATTGCTTTATGTTGTAATTCTTTCTGACTTCCTACTACAGTAAATGTGTAATTTGGTCGGTTTATCTCTGTGGTTGAAAGGAAATCAATTAAATTCTATTAACACATGTAGGTTCTAATGCAATTAAGTATGTTTTAAATGCCATGGTATTGTGAATGTGTGTACTGGATACAAATTTATTCTACATTTTTAAAAATGCTGCTTGTATAGTGCTATTATTTATCAACTTTTTCTAGATCTTTTGCAAATTCTGTGAAATGAGGAAAACTAAGAGGTTTCTTTCACTGTTTTGTTTACATTTATGATTCTTCCTCTAAAATATTTTTTTTTCTTTTTCTTTCTTTCTTTTTTTTTCAGTTTATTGCTTGGCCAAACTTTTAAAAAATTATTTGAACATAAGAGAATAAGAATATTAATACTGATAATATTTCATTGCATTCTCAGATTTTAATGCTGCCATTAAAACTTTCCAATCCTCCTTAAAAACAAAGTTCTTTATAATTTTTATTCTTCAAGTATAGATCAGGAGGAGAAAGAATGATTACTGTGCTCCAATGATCTATGTGCCACAGGTGCCTATCTTTTAATACTTAACGTGGGCTACAGTTCAATCTAGCTGTCACTCCAGTTATATGATCACCTAGTAGAAGAGCAGAGGTAGGCTTCATGCTCTCCTGCCCCTCTGGAGTCAGGGTGCCTGTGAAGCCCAGTGTGGTGTAACCCCTTGCAGTGATACTGGAGTAGTATAAAATATTCACACCCAAAAAGTGCTGGACAGGGAAAATCGTAAACCATTTTTCTTACACAAGTCCATGTCGCAAAAATGGATTTTAGTTTTAAGTCAAGTTTCTCATGGTTGTGTCAAACCTGTTATTTCAAGGCCCTTCTGCTATTATTACGTTTTATAGTCATCTGTGTAAGTCGTGTTCCATTATTGTAAAGCACATCACTGTAACACTAATTTAGAATTATCTGTAGAAATATAGGAACACTGCAATATATTCATTGCATTTCTCTTTCACAATAACAGAAAGTCTTAGCACATACTATCCTTTAATGCCACCAAGGTGTATTCTGCTATATTCGTTTGTTGCATATAGTGTTTTTCATTTAAAAAAATTAGTAATATTGTGAAATAAATAGTGTGTACTTCATAATTTCTAAAGGATTGAATGAATGCAGAAATAATTACCCAATTTACCTATTTTAGGAGGCCTTCCTGCATTTTAAGTGAATTTAAGAAAATAGCTTGGCTAGTCAAGTTTTGTAATACAGACTAAAAAATTCTGAATCATGATTGAGGGGTAAAAGAAAATGATAGTAAAGGAATATTGTAGTAGAGTAAATGAATAAAACATGTTTTAGTATGAACTGGAGGAGGATTCCGAAAGTTAGACTGAAATGCAGATTGTGGAGCTAAGGTTCAGTACACAAGTGTGGGCAAATTGAGTGAATGACTGACATGGTTTTTACAGCCACATTTCCGATTGAATATGAATGGTAGGAGGATCAACAATGAGATGATTAACTAAATTCTTTACATAAAACATTTATTCTTTTTTAGTATACTTCTTTTCTGGACAATAAGTTATATCCTAATAAAAATTATAGAGCAAGTTGCATTTGGAAGATCAGGTCATCGTAACTCATTGACATTAGGCCACATAACTGAATAATGTCTTCCTTCAGTGAAATACATCAAATGAGATCAACAATTATGACTCATAAACATGCCTCGCAGGCATAAAACAGCAGGGAATTAGCATGTGAGGCTGATAAATATGCATGTAAATAAGCTCCCAAAGGAATAACATGGGTTTGATTGATAGGTTTAGAATTGGAACATATGTAAACCCCTTTATTCCTCATTCTGGTGTAGCTAAGTAAAGATGCGTTTTACTTGTTAAAAAGTTTCAATAACTTTGTAAATCTTAATGCCACATCTGTTTTTTTTTTCTTTTCTTGTTGTTGTTGTGGTATTTTTGTATGTCAGTTGTAAGATTAATTGAATTGTCTACAGGCTGGGTGGCCCTCACAGTACATGGTGAAACATGTGAACGAGTGGCTATGCATCTGCGGCTAGACATGGGATAAGAATCTTTAGGATAGATGCCTCATTTTCTGCATTGTAAGAGCAATGTGTGGTTATAGGATATTTCTTTAGGAAATAAAGATGTGACATAGCAGTTATCTTGAAGTTTCTAAATATACTTCATATGCTTTCTATATTTAGTTTCTAACAATGAAATTTTTATTTCTTCATTTCATATTACTGCTTTGATTAAAATTTATCTTTTTAATTTTTTTTTTCCAGTTCTTGATACATTTGCTTTTCTGGCCCTTCCAAATCAGTATTTGTTAACTATTGTGAAACTGTATTAGAAAACACATACTTAAACACTAATTGAATATCAGGGGTCTCCGGTTTTGTGCTAATGCCTCTCAGCCACTAGATGACTTTTGGAACTATTAATTCTCTCCTTAAGGCTCAAGTCCTTTCAGGTAAATGGAAGGAGAAATATGGCATTTGATTTCCTGGTGCAGAGTCTTAAGTATTATTACTGTGGAGGGTTCAGAGATTTGCTAGCTAAAGGCATTATGGGATCAGTTAGTGCCCACATCTGTAAAAGAAGAGCTTTCCTGTCTCCTCTAGTAATAAACTAGTGAATAAAAAGCAGCATTAGCTTAATACCACGAAAGAGCCTGTGGTTTCAAAGGAATCATGTTTTTGTTTTGTTGAGACAGGACTGAATTCTCTACAGCCTGCGTCCATCATTTTGCCGATCAGGGTTGTTGATATAAACATTAGGCCTTCTGAGTTCTGCAGCTGTGTTCTAGGTACATGGGATACATCAGTGAACTAAACAGAGATCCGCCTTGCCCCCGTGGAGCCTATATTCTAGCAGAAGGAGATAGTAAAAAAGAAGCATAATAAAGAATTAAGATGAAGTGATTTGGAAAGTGATAATTGCTTTGGAAATAAGAAATAAACATTGCAGTTTAAGGGGATACAGTGTATGTCAGGAGGTTGCAGAAATACATATCAGGGCAGATTTCATTGAGGAAAAAATTTTTGAGCCAAGGCTTAAAGGAGATGAAGGAGTGAACCGTTTGAATACTGGGGCCAGGGCATTCCAAACCGAGGAAATAACAAGGGTGGGAACTGCCAAGCATGTTCTCTGCAAATCAAGTGAGGAGAGAGGGAGGGAAGTTAATGGACCAGTCTTCTCCTTTTTAACCCTTAGTGGGTGTTGGACCCCTCTGGTGTGCCTAAATGTTTCTACACTTGATCCAGGTTGACTGAATTGCCATCTGTAACGGTCTTGCTGTTGGGTGTGTCTGACCTTTTGTTGTTCTCCCCTTTACACCTTTTGCATTTTGGCACTTTATTTTATGCTGTTTATTTAAAATGTATACTTACCTTCTCACCTAACATTTTTTCTTGTTTTAGTCTCTGTCTTCACCTTAATACAGTCAGATTGAGTTAGAGACAAGGGCAGGATTTTCTTTAGTATATAAAGAGCTGCAGGAGAAAGTAGACGTAGTTGGGGGATACACATTTCACACTCTGAAGGTAAGGAAAACTGGGCAAATCACTTGTCAAGATTTAAGGGATTTTGGTCCAAGGTCCACAAACTGCATGTCATCATAATCAGTTGGGAGTGGTCCTTAGTTCATTCCCCTGACCTCTCCGTCCCTCACCCCCAAGCATTTGGGAGCACTCAAGGGCAGGTTTTCTGGGGGGAAGAGGGTTAATGGGTTTGCCTTGGTAACTATGAAACTCCACTGGGTAACTGCTAAAGGCTTTGCAGTGCACCAAACAGTTCCACATAATGAACTATCTGGCTCCAAATGTTCACAGCTCTACCACTGAGAAGCACTGCCCCAAAGATACTAAAGGACTAGGCTACCCCAAACAGCAAGAGAGTCCTATAGAACTTAGGAAGGCAGTTTTCTGGAAGAGTAAAGGCTACGTGCGTAAACGAGGGCAGCAAGGGGAATTTCCTATCCTGCGTGAGCTGGAAACTCGGGGCTGAATTTGTGTTATTTGCTGTTGTGGGGAAGCAAAGACTTCTAGATAAAGGTATGTGTTTGTATACACACATCCAAGTAAAGGCTGAGCCCTGCAGGTACTCCTGGGACTAGATTAGCCTCAATGCTTATATGTGAACATTATGGTGATCTGGTACCTGTTAATGAAACCATCTTCAGGAATGCATATTTAAATAAATACAGGATCGACTGGGATAGGAGTTCTGATAATTATACATTGATAATTATTTATATATATAATTGATAATTGTTTTTAAAGTTGCTAACTTGTCTTTAAAGATTTGATAGCATGTATCCCTATACAGTTTCTCTTGGAAATGGGAATTTTAATTTCCAAGATAACTCACAGATGTAAATGTTGGCTGTAAGTACCTTTTTTGGGTTAGCTTGGGAGTAAAACAGTCTTACATACTAAAATTGTATAGAAAGGGAAGATGTGATATTTTGGAAAACTTTTAAAAGGACAATTTTAAACAAGCAGCAGGTAACTTGTCTTTTTTTGTTTTGTTTTGTTTTGTTTTTCTCTCTCTGGATCCCCAGCACCAGGTCACATAGCACTAAATGATTGTTTGTTGTTTGTAATGAAAGGAATGAAACACACCAGAGATGCAGCCTTAGTTTTCTCATCAGGACAAAAAGGTTTAGCACTATGGGTTACATAGTTCTCATCCTTTAATGAAAGGAAAAGCACCGTTTCTAAGAAAGTATTTCTTGGTATTAACTTGAAAAGGAATTAATCAAATTGTCTCTTACATAAAAATCATTGATCTTAGGTAAAGGTTATTGATAAGTATATTTTTTTAAGAAAATGCATAAATATTAATGAAAGTTTGCTAATTATTAATCATTCTGTAGTCCTGAGTAATTGTAACTATTTGTATCTGTGTCCCAAAGAAAGAGACAGAGCAGAAGGCCTACAGGGCTTTTGTAATGAAGCCTAGACGGAACCTGGCCCTTGTAACTGCTCCCTCGGTGTCAGGAGGGAGGGAGCTGAGGATGGGCTAAGGGCTGGCAGGCGCCGGACCCTCACTGGGAATCTGCATCATACTTGATAAAAGCAGGAAGACACTGAACAATTGGATGAAGGATCAGACCCAAATAGTAACAATA
The DNA here is from genome assembly GCF_004115265.2 of Rhinolophus ferrumequinum. Lineage (NCBI taxonomy): Eukaryota > Metazoa > Chordata > Mammalia > Chiroptera > Rhinolophidae > Rhinolophus > Rhinolophus ferrumequinum. Next base: position 29,684,803 of record NC_046300.1, read on the forward strand.
AAAAATTCTTCTAGATGTGCGTTTATAGGAAAGCGAAATATTTATAATTATTTCATTAAAATTTTAAAACCCTGATGGATTTTTTAAAAACAAGAATGGCTATATGGCAATTAATTGTGTCAGGCCCATTATTATACTTAATCAGAATAACACAGCATGTCTTTTTTTTTGGTATTATTGCTTCATTTTAGAAAAGTCAAAATATTTATTGGGGCTTTAAAAAATTCACTTCCGAAATTCAGTTTTCCTCATTCTGTTTTCATTATAAACTTTTTTTAAATAATATTTTTTTATTTCTCAAGTACCATTGACATAACAATATTATATTAGTTTCAGGTATACAACATACTGATTACACATTTATATAACTTGAGAAATGATCACTCTAATAAATCTAGTACCCATCTGATAACATACATAGTTATTAAATATTAACACTATTCCCTATGCTGTACTTTACATGCTCATGACTGTTTTGGAACTACGAATTTGTACTTCTTAATCCCTTCACCTTTCTCACCTATCCTTCTACCCCCTTCCCACAGATACATGTTCGCTGTATCTATGGACAAATAAATGCCTTATGATTTCACTTATATGTGGAATACAAGTACAAAATTAACAAACAAAACAGAAACAAACTCATTATGAACTTTTAAATTTCTTTGTGATTAAAAATTCCAATCCTGGTATTTTTCAGTAACTTAACTATTGTTGTTGAAGGTGAACTACTTTAAGTCACCGTTGATAAGAATTAAAAACAAAACTAAGGACATAATTCCTAAAAACAAATTATAATCTGAGGAAAGAGCATAAAGCCAGTGAAATCTAGGACCCATTATTTCTATAGAATCTCTTGTCTAGTGGTTTGACTAGATCACAGAGAAAAAATAATCTTTAAAGGAAACAATGGCTAGCCTATGTATTTGATCATTCTCTCCCAACCCATATTATACTCCATATCTAAAATCCCCATCACTGTTTCCTGGAGTTAGGGAAAAGAGGCGATAGCAAGTAGAGGGGAGAAATGGAAATATGGTAATTAAAAAAACAGTTTGCCTGCACATTGCCTTAGATGAGTTTTCTTACACTTTGTCTCAACTCCTTAACAGGAACAATAGAGTTACCAGGTTAGATACCCATTGTACAGATATTCTTTATATTTGGTTTATTCATCTGTTTTCCCAACTAAACTATTTGTTCTTTGAAAGCAGAGGCTGTGTGTTTCATCCCTGAATTCCCCTAGGCACAGAGCAGAAGCTCACTAAGTTTTTACTAAATGAACTGACTCAGATTTTTTTAGCTAGCAAACATGCTTCCAGCAAGGCAGTGACATTTCATCATGATATGAGAATACTGTGTTCTCGCTGGGACCTGTACTTCCATTGATGTGGATTATAGGAATGCTTGCAGGCAGAGCCAAAATAATTTCAAGAAGCAATCCATGTGAGAAAGTACTGTCGATAATCTCAGAGTTGTGTGTCACAAAACATGGCGGGGATCTGGAAAATATGAAGAGAGCATGTAATCATGTAATCAGTTGTCTGTATCAAATGTGAGGTAACTCAGGTCTGTACAGTATCTGAGTTGAAGTAACATCATCTCTTAACGGACTGACCAGAAGGAATTGGCTAAAAATATGTTCCTCCAGGAATTAACTTACTTAATTGACTTTGTTTGGCATTTCCCATGTGTATACTAGAAAGTGGCTGTGAAAACAAAGATTTGAATTTGGGTGTATTTGATACTGAAGTCTCAATACTTATACAGTAGGAGCCATTGTATCTTGAAATATTTCTCAGTTTATGATAATGTAACCATATGATCTATTTGGAGGACAACATGTATTCCTGTTTGCCGCAGAGGCTGTTCATCCATGTTTATGAAGTGTACACATTGAAAATAAGTGTGTTTGGGGGGTGGTGGTAGAGAGTGGAGTCAGTTTCATTTTTTGAGGGTGAGGTATGATTTAAAAGTAACAATCAAATTTTATTCCTCAGCTGGTTGCTTTCTGTCAGCTAGTAGGATGACTCTGTTTAAGCTTTTTTTCATCTCACAGAAAGCTCCCTGTTTAACATTGGAGGAGTGTTCTTTGCTGTGTCACCAGAGCCTTTTCTTTATCTTGTGCAGCACCCTTACTTTCTGCTGGTAAGGTTTCTCAAGGCATTACTTTGTTGATCTACACCATGAGTAGACAGGTGTTTGTTTATTTTAAATAGCCAGTTAGTAAATATTTTAAGCATTACAAGCATATGGTCTATAGCAACTACTGAACTCTATCCTTGTAACACAAAAGCAGCCATAGAAAACATGTAAATGAGTGGATATAGCTGTATTCCAGTAAAACTTTATTAATGATGACTAAAATTTGAATTTCAGTTTTCGTGTGTTACAAAATAGCCTCCTTTTGATTTTTTAAAAAACATGTTTTGAAATACAGAAACCATTCTTTCTTAGCTCACAGGCCATAAAAAACCACTGTAATTTCTAGACACCCTGATCTAGACTTGTTCAGGAAGAATCACAGTTTGGCTTTGCTTGCTTGAAAATTCCTTTTCTTCTCAATATATTACAATTTTTTGATGATATCTTAAAGAAAATCAAACTATTTACCATATAGCTTAAGTTTTCAAGAAGGTAGTTTGCATTGTGTGATAATGCCCTGTCGGTTCCTTTTTATTAAGATGGGTTCATTCCTTTGTTTGTTTGTTTGGTGCTGGGAATACTAAGATAAATGACAGTATCCCTGGCTCCAAGGAATTTATAATCTAGTGAGAAAAATAAAGATCTCACTTAAAATGTATCTTTTACAAGGCTATGGTTTTACTAGGAAGGAATGGGAGGAACATTCAAAATATAGGAAGTGGTAAAATCAAAGATGGCGGAAAGGGATATACAGCATGTTGAAATCTGATTTTCTAGGATTGAATGCAGGATAGATTTGTTGGTGGTGATGACTGAGAGATAAGGGAATAACCAGTGGCACAGTGTAGAATGGATTACAAAACAGAGATGGAATTATTCAAATTAGTTAGAAGGCTAGGTAACCAGTTAAGAGGCTGTTTTAGTTGGCTATGAGACGATGAGGCTGTCAAGAAGGGACATAGCACTACTGGTAAGGGAAGAAGGATATAGATGAAGACGGACATAGATAAGAAACTATACAAGGTGATTCTTGTCCATTTTAAATCAAATGCTAGGGACAGAAACTATCAGTGGCATATGTGTAAGTAAGCAAATGAGAAGGTGGAAGCATTGTCTGTAAACCACTGTTTTAAGCAGTGAAGTAAGTGAAATAGGTTAGAAAAAAGAATGCTCTAGTTCTACAAAGGATTTTTAAGGCTCTGGGACACAATTCCCCTTGAAAGGGGAAGGAATCAACAAAGAAGAAGGATTTATAGTTGATACAGAAGAAGTACTTAATAGAATAAGTTTCCAGTAAAGAGAAGGGAAAAAAAAAATATCTAGTAATAAAAAGGTAACCTCTCTCTGAGAGAGGAGAGAAGTAGAAGAATGTGGGTGAATATTCAGAGAAGTTTTGAGCAGTGAGAAGAAGTATGTGATGGCATCTTGTGTTGGAGTAGAACAGTCAGTTGGGAAAACCAGTAACTATTGTCTTGATGACCTTTGTTAGCTTACTTATTAAGAGTAAGGAAGGCAAGTATAGATAAAGAACTTAAATAAATTGTGAATAAAATTAATAATGAAATCACCAACAGCTATGAGAAGAAGATACGACTGAGATAAGATCCCATGAAATTATATGGATCCCATCAGCAGGCCTCATGTTCTGCCTTCTGCAGTGACCAGAGCAGAGCTTAAGTGGATGGAAAGTACAGTTGTTCAAATATTTGTTTCAAGACCAAGACTAGGATGAGGCAAGTGAAAGGATCGTATTGCTCCTGATTTCTCCTTTGCCTTGGACTTCACTGTGGCTTGGAATAGCAGTGTTACTGATCTTGTCTTCAATTACAATTTTGGTATTTTGTTAATCATGAAATTTTTTGCACTGATGTGATTTGAAGAAAATACTACATTAAAATGTTTTTATCTTAACGGAGTTTTTGGCATCTCCTTAAATTTTATGAACAAAGTAAGTGCCTAACTTTACTCCACTCACTTCACCCTCTAACCCAGTCCAAATTTGTTGAAGAAAGTGAGGTCTCCCAGCGTGGATGATTGGCTTGGAGGACACAGCTGATGATCAGAGAAGCCACAACATAGGTTCTTTGAGAATATGACCTTGGGATGATGGACCATAGTAGCCAATGCAGTAGAACCTAGAAGTAGGAAAAAAGGGACCAGCAAGTTAAGGATTGAATCAGCTTTTTGACACCCACTTCATGCTTTCTCTTGCTACCTTCAAAATGCTTATAGAAATAGAGACACAAAATTAAGCATTGCTGCAACCCAAATATTTATCAGTGATCTATCTGTCAGACACCAGCGAGAAGCCCTACAAGCCATAATGCAAACTGGGTTTAGAAGCAGAATGGTAGAAGGATGAGGCCGAATGGTGATAGGAGGTTTTTTTATTTTTTGTTTTGAATTGTTTTTTAATCTCATTGCATGCTTATACCTTTGAGAAACCAGGCCTTTGAGGAAAGAAGTCCTTTTCTGCTCTGAGGGAGTTGCTTTGTGACAGGACCATTTCATGACATGCTGACCTCTTACTACCAATTAGTCACACATTAGTGCCTTGCTTTATTCAGCAGTGCAGTTCCTGCTAATGTAATGTGGCCCATGTAAAAGAAGATAGCACACTGCATTCTGACATAGGAAAATTAATGCCAGGAAGGTGTGTAGAACCGTGGGATCTATGCAGTCTGGCATTGCATTTTTGATTGCTGTGCCTTTAAAGAGAAGGTAATGCTTCAGTTTATCCAGGATTGATTCTTTTGTAAAGACAGAAAGCAGTGGAGCCCAGGTGAGCTCTCTTCTTTAGAGCTGCAGTAAGCAAATGACAACTAACATTAGAAATTTGGCCAAGGTTCTTAAGATCTGAAAGGTTTAAATATCAATATGTGGATAATGAAGAAAATCAAGGAAATTAATTCACTACCATCTTCTTTACCATTTATTAAGAAAGAGCAGAGCTGATTTCTTTAAGAATGGGTGAATAGTCAAACAAAGACCAAAAGGATTAGTGGTATAAAACAAGGGGAGCATTGTTCTTAGGAGACAGAGTAAACATATATTCATAGAAATGATTTAAATCTCAGAAAAGGAAGTAAATTTTATTAAAATATGCTTAGTATTTTCAATAACCATATATGTTCTTTTGAAACAAAGTATGAAAGATGTTAAAAGATTGAAGGGAAAAGAAATCTGGCTAAGATATAAGAAAAGATAAAGAGGGATCTGGGGAAAAATTACAAGAAGGTAAAATATAATAGCTGAATTGAAATATCTGTTAGAAGCAGTAAAGAACAGAATCAATAAAGCAGAAATTTAATGCACAGATAGGAGAAATTGAAAGGACTGTATAAAAGGGGTGATTGGTATTACAATGAGAACCAAAGTCCCTTTCGGAATATTGAGATTCTAGAAGGGAGATTGGAGAAGACAGGAGACCACTTCACAAGGATCTTTGATGTTTTGGATGGGAGTTTCGACTTGTATTTGTAATCAGGTGAAACAAGATATACACACCCACACAAGCACTGCAAACCTTTAACTTATGTCTTACCTCGATAAACCTGATTACTTATGTAACATTATTTGGGTAGTTTTTTAGAACTACTGAGAGAATAAATGAAAGCAGATACTGAATCTTCTGAAGAGTTCCACCCAATGGGTTAGAACATGAAGCCAGGGAAAGGTGTGTGGTGGCTTTGCAAATGAAGGACAGTGTAGGCAGTCTCAAAGCCTTGTGGACAATAAATCAGCACAACTCAGTTACTATCAGATATAGAGGCAAAAGAGTAAAAACTTCTAAGTCTGGAATTTGAGAGAAGCTCACAGTAAATACATAAGAGAATATTAACAAAATCTGTTAGAAGTAAGGAAAGGAGACTTTCAGCCAGATTGTGTGTGTGTGTGTGCGTGTGTGTGTGTGTGTGTGTGTGTGTGTGTAAAGAGACCATGAACAATTATCCTAACACAAAATGAAGTTAAATTGTGCTTGCTTTATTGCTTTGGTATTAACCTGCCTGAGAGTAGTACATACCATAAACCACATATATTTCTAATTATACTGCCTTATCCTATACTGTGCTTGAGTCAACCTACTGTGGAATGTTATTTTCTGTGCTTTATTTGCAAGTTAACATTTTAATAATTATCATAAATAGTTACCTGATTTGCATATTCTGGTTCATAATCCAACTGTTCTATGGATCAACCACAGTTTCCTTATTATTCATGCCAAGACTTGTATATTAGTCTGAATAATCTATCCTAGACTGCATTTCTGTTTCCAGTTTTCTGAGCTTTTTATAACTCTTTAAGTGTAGTGCTTTTTTAATCAAAAGATTGAATCATGAATGTGCTAGTGTAATAATTTCCCTAACCCACTATTATATTGAAGCTAATTTTTATTGTATGATCACCAAAATTTCTGTATAGTATCTTTTTTTAACTTCTGTAGCCTTGTGAGTTTGATATTCAAGTGGTATTTAAATGATCCATCGTCTTTTGTCCTTTCAGTATATATTAAAATGAACAATAGTGGGGCATGCATGTTAAAAACTGAAAAATTTGGGAAAGATTTCCTTTAGAGAGTCAAATTATAAAATCTATGTAAAATAGATAATATACTAGAAATGGTAATATTAGAGAGGCAAAATGACTGAGAAATGTGATCAATAATTTGGCTGTAATGTAACTAATGATATCAACATACCTAAAGAATAACTTAATCTGTCAGAAGGAAGGTCGGCTGGAAATGGAAGGAAATAAGTATTGGTAATAACCATTTGAACTTTAGCTACCGAAGGACAGTTGTTTTAGAAAACCATAATGTTTTCAGCAGTTATCTCCCAAGTTGTTGAAGGGTAAATACATCAAGTTTGAAAAATTTGAAGCCATTAAAATTAGTCTTCTAACCTCCGTTTACTATGGTATTTTCCTTATCAATTTACATTAGCAAACCTTGACTTCCCAGGTAGTTTTTCTTCTGTGAGGAGACTGTAGTGGTTAAACTCATAAATATCTGATCGTCCTCACAGATATTTGTTGGTTCCACATAATACATTCATTAATATGCATATGTACTTTAATTTCTTATATGAACAGAATTGGCTTAAAGTACCTGATTCCAGTAAAATCTGATGTGCCGAAAAATTCAGCTTTTAGGATTTAAGACTGAGTATTTACCACCAGAGTGGTAGAGGCACAAATATGAAATAGACCACATTCTATGAAAGCTATCCTCAATTCCACAGAATATATTCTTATTATATAATATAATCTGACATATTCTGCTGGATTTTTTTTTAATCCTGTGCTTGTTTGCTGTTTGTTATAAACTTATAGGGTCAATTTGGCAAGGAAAAGTCCACTTTTTCTAAGGCATTGTGCCTTTAGTTCATCTATCTGTTACCTGTACCTAGTGATTTTTACTTATTTACTGATGCCTTAGCATTGTCCTTCAACACATATAACTGAGAGTTATTGATAAAGTGTTCTACAGTAATATTTTTTATAAGTTTGAACTATCCTCTGTCAGCAAGTATTACAGAGATAAGAGATAAAGTCCTCGTCTTACTCAGACCATATTCTTTACGGTGCCAAAGTTTTAAGGTTTTTGAATTAAACTACAGTATTTCTCTAAACTGAACTACAAATAAATGTAATCATGAAATGTTTTTCCCTGACCTAAGTATACTCACCCTTAAGGTTAGAAATTGGGTCAGCTTGTCTAGGTAGGGAGTTTGGTATTATAGACGTTAGTTAGCCACTTGGCAGTATAAAGGCATTGGCGTCTGGCCCAGTGCCTGCCCTGTAGTACTGTGTTTCCCCGAAAATAAGACCTAACCGGAAAATAAGCCCTACCATGATTTTTCAGGATGACATCCCCTGAACATAAGCCCTGATGCATCTATTGGAGGAAAACTTAATATAAGACCCAGTCTTATTTTCAGAGAAACACGGTACTAGCTTTAGCTGGACATTTGATGAATGAGTGAACAAAAGTAGAAAGTTATGATGATAAGCTTTGGAAACCATAATACATAACGTTAAATAGAAATAGTTGGGATGACTTCTGGTTTCTGATCACAGATGTAGAGAGCTGGGGCGGGGGGGGAATCATTCCCAAATATACAACAATAAACAAACTAGGCAAACAGCAGGTTATGTTCACTGCATTTTTTGAACTCATTGAGTGCTCAAATTGTAGGGCAATGAACTGACCCAGGGTCTACAGAGAGACAGACACCTCTCTCTTGCATAGAGAGGCAAGGTGCAAGTACTAATGACTTACCTGGGCAAGACACAGCCAGAAATGTATAGAAAGATTTCAACTAAAGTGATCATTGAACTGATAGAGTCCAAGTGTGTATTGGTGGGAAAAGGTGAAACCCCTGGGGGCCACAGAAATAGCAGGTCACCATACCCTCTTAAGTGGATTTTTCTTCATGAACTCCATTGGCCAATCAAAGAAAATCTTCCCTATGGTGAAGAATTGGGGGAGAGGAATACAGCAGCCATGGGGGGTGGGTGCGGGCAATAAACTTTCCCTGGAGTCTCTTTTCCCTCTTTTTCTTATGGAAAAAAGCCATATTCTTTTGGGAGAGCTGCAGCAATTACTGTTGCTTTAGAGCACTGATGGGTTCCCTTTGCAGCTGGGGAATAGGAACGGGGAAAAAACCTCAAACCCCTCAGGGAGAGGCCCGAGTGTCTACAAGAACTATACCATGGGAGGGGAAGGATTGTTGAGAGGGCTTACACATGAGACCTAGGGACACAATGCTCACTAAGACTAAGAATTAGAAGATCAAAGAATACTCTCACCCATTTTTCCCGTTCTACTGTCAAGAAAACAGGTATCAAATAAGTAACTTGCAAGAGACAGACCTTTTGTGAGTTCAAAGACTTAAGAGTGAGTGTAGAGTCATTATGAGAATGAAAAAAAAAAAAGGGATACATTAAATCTAGAACTGAACCATCTGGCCACCCCACCGGCAGCTCAACGGCATCTCATTGTCTTCAATTTAATTGTGGAGGGCGCAGCTCACTGGCCCATGTAGGAATCGAACTGGCAACCCTGTTGTTAAGAGCTTGCGCTCTAACCCACTGAGCCATCTGGATACCCCTGTATTCATCTTTTGTTATTGGTATATATTGGGTATTACAATTTTAATAAAGTTTTTCTTTCTTAAAGAATGTATACATTTTTTGGCACCCTCTGTATATACCACCTCCTGTTTATCCATTCATCCATTGACTGACACCCAGGCTGCCTCCACATCCTGGTCATTATAAACAATGCTGCAATGACTATATGGATACACAGGCCCCTCAAAGTGTTTGGGGTTTCTTTGGATAAATACCCATAAGTGAGATTACTTGGGTCCTCCTTTTGTCTGTTGATATAGCCTTTGTTTCAAAGTCTATTTTGTCTGGTGTAAGTATTGCTATCTCAGCTTTCTTTTGTTTGTTTCCATTTTCATGAATTATCTTTTTCCTTCCCTTTCAGTCCGTGTGTGCCTTTCAATCTGAAGTGAGGCTCTTGTAGGCAGCATACATAAGGGTCTTGTTTTCTTATCCATTCAACTACTCTATCTTTTGATTGAACATTTAATCCATTTACATTGAAAATAATTATTGAGAGATATATGGTTATTGCCATTTATTATTCACATTTTTTTATCTTTCATTTTCATCTTAAAGAAGTACCTCTGAGATTCCTTGTAACACTGGTTTGGTGGTGATGAACTCCTGTAGCTTTTTCTTGTCTGAAAAGCTCTTTATCTGTCCTTTGCTTCTAAATGACAGCTTTGCTGGATAGAGTAATCTTTGTTCTAGGTCCTTGCCATTCATCACTTTGAATATATTGTGTCAAATCCTTCTGACCAAAGTTTCTGTTGACAAGTCAGCTAACAGTCTTATGGGAGCTCCCTAACTTATTTTCTCTAGCTGCTTTTAAGATTCTCTCTTTTTCTTTAATCTTTGACATTTTAATTATGATGTGCCTTGGTGTGGGCCTCTTTCGGTTCATCTTGTTTGGGACTCTGTGCATTTTCTGGGCTTGTATGACTATTTCCTTCACCCAATTAGGGAAGTTTTTAGTTATTATTTGGGTTTCAAATAGGTTTTCAATTCCTTGCTCTCTCTCTCGTCCTTCAAGTACCCCTATGATGCGATCATTGTTATTCACCTTATCTTCTAATTCACTGATTCGATCCTCTGTTTCATCTAATCTATTGTTGCTTCTCTCTAAAGTATTCCTGATATCAGTCATTGTATTCTTTATATCTGACTGGTTCTTTTTTATGTTTTCTATCTCCATTTTTATGTTTCCTATTTCTTTGTTGAAGATCTCTCTTAGATCAGTGAGCATCCTTATAACCAGTGTTTTGAACTCTGCATCTCGTACATTGCTTGTCTCCATTTTGTTTAGTTCTTTTACTGGAGCTATGTTCTGTTCTTTTATTAAGGATGTGACTTTTTGTCTCCCCTTTTTGGCTCCTCCCTGTGTTTGCTTGTATGTGTTAGGTAGGGCAGCTATGACCCCCCAGGGTCAGTAGAGTGCCCTTATGTAGTAGGTGTCTGGTGGGACCGACCCAGTGTTGCAGTCTACTTGGTCATCAGAGCTGGGTGCTCCAGTTGTGTCCCTTTTGTGGATTATGTGTGCCCTCCTGTTGTAGTTGAGCCTTGGTTGCTGTTTGCACATCAGCAGGATGGATTGATCCATAGGCTGATTGGTTGTGAGGACAGGCTGTGACTAAAGTGGAGCAGCTGTGGTGCAAGGGCTGACCCTACAGAACAGGGTTTGCATTAATGGGACTCTGGTGTCTAACCAGCCTGCCCTTTGGGTGTGACATTCTTGGAGGTGGTTTGGTGATGCTCTAGGTTGGTCTGAAGTTGGCCACTTGGCATGTCAGACCTGGGGACTCCTGGGAGGGGACCCACTGCAGGTCAAGTTTAACTGCAGCCTGTGCCCTGTCTGGGGCCACCTGGTATGGGCCACAAAGCATTCTGCAGATGGCTGCCACCCACACTGGGCTTGGAGGTATCTAGAGAAGCCAGTCTACAAACTGAGGCTGACTGTTATTAGTTCTGGGCTTGGAATTGCTCAACCAAAGACACATGCACTCTGAAGCCAGATGCTGCTTGTTTGGGTTTTGTGAACCTTTGAGAGATTTTATGAAAGTCTGCTGCATGGGCTAAGACAGGTTGTTTGTATGGAAAAGCCACTGGAAGCGGCTTGGGTGTGCCCGAAATTTGGGGGAGGTCAGAGGCTCAGGGAATCACTAGGGCTAATTTGATGGAGACTCAGATATGGCATCTGCCTGTGTCTGCATGCAGGGAGGGGAGAAAGTTGCTCCTTTAGCCTTCAACCAGAAACCAGAAAACTCAGTTCCTCCCTGTATGTTCCTGGCACCTTTCAAACTGTTGCCCCAGTCCTGGACCTCAGAGTCAGTGAGTCTGTCAGTAAGACAGTGCAAGGGCCCTTTAATAGGAGCATCTAGTACTGCAGCCACCCTCCATCTTACTCAGCAACAATCTGCTGGTTTTCACAGCCAGAACTTATGGGGACTTCTCTCCCAGGCACTGGAACTCTGGGATGGGTAGTTTGATGTGGGGCTGGGACCCCTCGCTCCTCTATGGAGGATCTCTACAGCTAAGATATCTCTCCTGATTTTTAAAGATCACATGGGGGTGTGGGACCCACCCGTTCTGTGTATCTGCCCCTGTAAGTCTCGAGGTGGCTTCCTCTGTAAGTCCGTAGTTGTTGGGCTTCAGTTCAGCTAGACTTTAGGAGATTCTCAAATATGGTTCTGTTGTTTAGTTGTAATTGATGTGGTCCTGAGAGGTGGTGAGCACAACATTTACCTATTCTGCCATCCTGACTGAAAAATCTATATAGTGTGATTTTGATGTTTTCAAAAATGTTTGAATTTTGAAGATTTGCTGGGAGTATATACATTGTCCCAATGTTTTCTGAGGCTCTGTTCATTTTATTTTTTTAATCTTGTGTTTCTTTCTTCTTCAGATTGGATAACTTCTATTAATCTGTCTTCTAGTTTACTGACTTGTTTCCCTGTCAACTCTATGTTGTTATTGAGCCCCAAAAAAATTCCCACTCAGTGAATTTTTTTTTCAGGTGATGTAAATTTACATTTTTAAATTTTTCATTGATTCTTTTCAATAGTTTGTGTGTTTGTTGTTGTTTTACTTTGAATTTCTATATTTCTGTTTATTTTAAGGTTGTGCACTATTGCTTTACAGAGAAAACTTATATTAGGTTCTTTAAATCTTTGTTGATTTCAACATCTGGGTCATCTCAGGGTTGGCATCTGTTGATTATAATTTACCTTGACACTTGGCAAGATTTTCCTGGTTCTTGGTATATCAAGATATTTTGGATTGTATCCTGAACATTTTGAATATTTTGTTTTGAAAATCTAGATTCTGTTAAATCTTCTAGAGAAATTCTTTCTCCTTTCCTTTCCCCTTTTTCTTTCTCCCTTCCTTTTCTCAGTCAACCCAGTTAAGTTCAGACTACCAATTCAGCTTTGCTTTCTGTGGGTAATTGTTCCAGTGTCAGTTCAATTTTCGATCCTTTTTATGCCATTTGAATCTGTGCTTTACCTGTGACCCTTAGCGGGTAGCCTGGGGACTATGGTGGTACTTTACACATTGGTCACTTCTCAAAGTGTTTGCTGTGTTCCTTTGGATATGTTTTCAGCGTACTTATGTATAGCTTAGGGGTGAACCCGGGGTTTGTGTCAGTTTCTGTACAGAAGTATAGAATCCCCTTGTGCAGTGCTTTCTTCTCCAGGCTAACCCCACACTCTTTGGCTTGTTCTACCAGAGCTTTTACCTCTCATGCTATCATATGGTTTCACATGAATGGGGTCACTGTTGTGGCAAAGCGATGAAAGAAAAAGAAGAAAATAATGGCAGTTTCCCACTCAGTGTTCACACAACAGGGGCCCCTTTTCCTCTTTTTCTATCCAAAGGATAACTTTATTCCCCAAGGTTTTACATGCCCACATTACTACTACCACCCACCCAGTGGGTGGCAGTGAAGTTTTGAAATTAGGTCTGGCCTTGTTGCAAGGTTGGAAGTGAAAAAAGGAAAAGAGGACTCTTTTCTCAGTCCCAGAAAAATGGGATTGGAGTTTTTGCTCTCTATTCCTGCAGGTTAGTTCTCAGTCAGATATAGCATGAGCTCAAAGCTGGGAGATGAAGGAAAAAAGTGAGAAAACTCATTACTACATATGTTGTCCAATGTGCTTGCTATTATTTACTTTTTAGAGTCCTCAAGAAGTTGCTTTTTGTACTTTGCCCTGAGTTTTTAGTTTTAATTAGAGAGAGAGAGAGAGAGGCGTACAGTGATGCTCCATGTTGGATGGGACTAGAAATCCTACTAGTAATCCATAATGCCCTATTTTACTGTTTCTTCTATTTATTTCTTTGTGATTCAGGTGTTAGTCTTAGTTAGAAACCAAATTAATTTCTGATCTAGGTAGAAAGCAGTTTATAAAAATAAATTAAATTAACAATGAAGTTAAGAAAATTATTGTATATGAAAATAACGTATTAGGAAAACAATTATTACTTTTCTGCTATGAAAATAATTTCAAAGGAGTTCAAATTTCAAGTCCTCATTTAGACTATCTTAGAATTAAGTATTTAATTGTTTCTTCTCATTTTATCAGGCTATCCTATGAACCAGATCCTAACTGATCTTTAGCTTCCGTCTTACTCCCCCTCTTGCCCCTTTCAATCTAGTCTTCACATAGCTAGAATAAACTTTTCCAAATATGAAGTTGATAATCGTTTTCATCATTTTATAACTTTACAGTGGCTTTTCATTACATATAAAATACAAATTTCTCCCTATAAAACCCCAAGTTCTATGCCTCCTCTTTGTCCCACAGACCTCATCTTGTACTACTCCACTTTTAGCCTTCTAGACACCTTGGTCTTTATTTTATTTTACTTTTTTTTTTTTTCTCTGAAAGCCTGCTTCTGCTCTAGGTCCTTTGCATGTTAGGCCCTTTGCCATAGATGTTTAAATGGCTAATTTTTTTCTTGTTATTAGAATCATAAATCAGGTATTATTTCTCCCTGCAGAGAGCACCCTCCCCCAGTCACTGATTGTCACATTATTCTGCTCTATTTTCTTTATAGCTCTTACAGGTATCTGAACTTACCTATTATGAATTTCTTTCTTGTGTTTTCTCCCCTGACTCTACCCCTTCCACCTCCACCAACTTCATTCTGTTTTGTTCACTATAGTATTTCCAGGTACTAGAACAGTGCCTGGCACATCACATAGTAGATTCTTTATAAGTAATGTAAACGAGCTTTAAAATAGTAAATGGCCATAATATAGATGGTTTGATAATAATGTCATCAATATGTGTATTCTATCATCATTTTTTACCTTGGAGTACAAGAGCTTCTTACCCAGTCTCTACATGCACTCTCCTTCCCCCTACACCCACCTCAAATTGCTTCATTGCTGAAATTCAAGTTGTCTTTTAAAAGCTGCAAACCTTATCATGTTCCACTTCTCCTTAAAACATTTCTTTCACTGGCTTCCTGTTCATCTTGACCCAAATCCTTAACATGAGGTTCACAAAGTCTTGGCACATGCTGATCCCTAGTGGAGTGCTCTTCATTCTTTCTTTGGTTAGTGACCTCTTCTCTCTGCTATGTGATTGTGAAGTAGGTTGTGTAACTTAAAAATTTTTCAAAGTTGCCATTGTACATCACTTAGACTGTCCCTCTCTTCTGCTAAAATTTTCAACAAAATTAAGGATGTCTGGGATGGGTTTTGAGCTTTTGCTTACAACCATTGTATCACCAGTGCTAAAATATAGGAGGTGCTCAACCCATGATTGTCGAAAGAATAAGAAAAGTAGAAAAGCTATCACATGATCCAGGTGCAATCACATGAGTACAAGTATGAATTAAATGCATCTATTAATTAGGTCTCATAACTACTTTGAATGATTTTTTTTTATATACTCTGAAAGGACAGTTAAATTTTGTATATTACACATATCCTAGCAAGTTTAATGGGAGTCATTTTTTTTTACATATTCATAGTCATTATCAGATTTAAAAAATTATCTCTACTAATAATTATGCTTTATCATAAAATGGTAAATGGAAATCAACTTATGGTTTTAGAATTTTTCTTTGAAAATCAGATTTCAGTACAATTCTTTAATGTCATAACAAAAAAATTTACTAAATAAGGTAATTTTATGGATCAATGAAAATATTTTTTAAAAAAATTATTTGCGGGAAATGGTAAACATTAAAAATTTTTGATATTGTATTTGAAGATTTTAGATTACCATATTTAATGTGATTTAGTATAGTAAATTGTAAGACTAAAGATATGTTTGAGAATATTTACCTTAATTCTTCATCTGGGCTTTAGGATTTTATAGTTAAAATGCCCATTATGCTTTTTACATAGATTTTTGATATAAGAAATTGTTCAGTTAGCTATCATTTAAAAGACACAAATAGGATTACTTAACTTGGTTCATGGATGGTAATTTCCATCCTTTAAATAGTTTCCATTTTATTTCCATACCTAAAAGGGAGATATTTAACATTAACTATCTAAGTTAAGTACTTGGGGTTAATGGGCGTCTTTACATTTTATGAGGTCTTGTCCACTAGATGATAAACCAATCTTAAAGAATCTAGCTCTGATTATAATGAATAGTGAAAATGGGAAGTGCCCAAAGGTATCTATCTAGTTTGTAGAAAAAGATACTACTTTTTTTATTCATTGAAGAAAAAGAATAATTAATATAAATATTTTACAGTTACTATTTGAAAGATTTATAGAAAATAAAATAGGATTTTAATACCAGATACACTCTAGTTTATTTAGTAAATTATATAGCTTTTGTTGTGTATATTTATTTAGGCCCTGAATAGATAGTAATGTCAGGGTTAGAATTTCCTAAATATCAATTAGATTCTCTTTGAAATGCTGTTGTGTCTGTGTGTGGGTGTGGGGCATGGGGGTGTTTCATTAAAACATTTCTAAGACTTTATAAAACGTTTCTAAGTTTTTTAAGCAAAACTTAAAAAATGTCATTCAAAGTTTAAACCAAATCGTTTTATTTGTATTTTTAGTAAGAAAAAAATACAGCAAAGGGCAAATTATGTAGTAATTATACTTGGCCTTAATAGTCTTTCTCCAAGCTTAAAGAAATAATTTTCAGATATTCTTTGTCAATACATTAATTTCTGAGGAAGCTGTTCTCAAAATCTATGCTGTTGTGTATCTACTTAGTGTAAATGTGTTTTGTAATTGTCTAAATTACAGCATTAGCATTATGCAACTTTTTTGTACGAAGGTGCTTTCGAAGGCCAGGTGGTCTACAGGTGGACGAGACAGGCCAAAAGCAGTGTTCTGCTCATCATCTTCAATGCACACCCTCCCCCCCACCAATCAGTACATGACACTGGTCACGTTAGGGTAATGTACAGAGTTGATAGCGTTCAGGTTATTTTTTCTGTCTTCTGCTTGCTCACATTTGTTGTTCAACCCCTCTGGTGAATTTTTTTTATTTCAGTTATTGTATTTTTCAGTTCCAGAAACCATTTCCTTTTATTATTTTTATCTCTTTATTCATATTCTTATTTTGTGCATTCATTGTTTACCTGATTTCCTTTCCTTCTTTATCCATGTTTTCGTTTTGCTCTTTGAGTATCATTTAAGAAAGCTATTTTAAAATCTTTGTCTAGTAAATCAAATTTCTAGATTCCTCAGGGATAGTTTCTGTCAATTTATTTTTGTTCCTTTGATGATCTATGCTTCCTGTTTCTTGGTATATTTTGTGATTTTTGTTGTTGTTGTTATTGACACCTGGATATTTTAATAGTATAATTAAGTATAATTTGTAACTCTGGATATCAGATTCTCTCCTTCACCGGGGTTTGCTAATTTTTATATTCTTTTGTCCTTGTGTCTAGTGATTCTCCTGAACTATTTTTGCAAATACTTATTCTTTGACCTATGTAATCACTGAAGTCTTTATTTCTTAGTTTGTGTTCAGCTAGTGTTTTAATAGATTTTCTTGAATGCTGGTGGCAAACAACAACAACAGCAAAAGCCAACCCAAAAATAAATGTCTCTTTGTCTTTGCAGATTGGCTCTGTGTCATGATAGTCTTCCATCAGTTAGCCAGGCTTGCACTCATTCTAGTGACCAGCTTAAGGTGGAGCTTAAGATCCTCTGTTTCTTTCTGATCATGCACCTTGCCCTGGACATGTGCATGCCTTCTACTTCCCCCCAATACCTGGGTGCTTTGAGTATCCTAATTTCCCAAAGAAATTCTCACTAGCATTTGCTCACAGGCCGTAGGTGGTCTATTTTATGTTCAGTTGTAATCTTTTTGCCCCAGTCTTTTGCATCTGCTGGTTTTAAGTTTGACTTGCAGTATGTTCAAAAGCAATGCCCACCTCTGTTTTTTGTTAGATGAAAAAGAGATGAGCAGAGTGTGTCAATCCTTCAAGTTAGGAAAACATTTGCACAATAATTTGCTAATATGGTCTGTTCTCCCTCTGGAACCCCCAAGTACTAGGCTCCCACACTGGGAATTGGCTTTTCTTTTCAGGACTGCTGCTGCACTGGGGAGGGGACAGGGTAAGGGCAAGTAAAAATGCCACAAGGCTTTCAAGCTGCTTTTCTCTATTCATTGTTTATTTGTTTTTTGTAAATCTTTGACTGTTTTCCAGAGTTGTTTCGAAGTTTTCAGTGTTTCTGTGAGAGGATGAAAATTTGGAGTTGTATATTCCACCACTCTGTTGATGTCATTTTGCTTTCTTTTTTAAAGAATTCTATTAATGATTTAATAAAATTAAATCTTATTTTATCTTCTTAAATTAAAATTATCCACTTGAAATTTTATTTCTTTAAAATAGTTCCTGTGTATTTCTGTTTTACATCTTGAGTTTTCATTATCCAAAAAATAATTTGAAAATATTACATAGAGAACCAAATATGGCCATTAAATCTTTAGATTGTAGATAAATTAACAATAATAGAGAAAATGGAAAATTACTAAAGGGTGGCCGGATGGCTCAGTTGGTTATAGCGCGAGCTCTCAACAACAAGGTTGCTGATTCAATTTTCGCATGAGATGGTGGGCTGCGCCCCCTGCAACTAAGATTGAAGGACAACTAATGGGTCCTGGAAAAGCACACTGTTCCCCAATATTCCCTAATTAAAAAAAAAAGAAAAAAGGAAAGAAAGAAAGAAAAAAAGAAAATTACTAAATGCACAAATTTTCTGTATTATAAGCACTGGCTCTAATGTGTCGTTCTGGATTTTAGCATAAATCATTAGCCTAGAGAGACTGTTGTTTACCTGATTCCTGAAATGAGATGTTATCCTTAGTGTGGCTACTGTCTTCACAGATGATGCTGAGTCATTATGCTTTGCCTTCACTGCCTGTCAACGTATGCATATATTTAATTCGTAGGTTTTTTTGAATCATTACTTTAAATGGGATTTTAAATGTAAGTAAAACATATCAGTAGCAATGCTAGCTAGTTCGTTTAAAAGGCACAAAAGGTTTTAGGTCTTTACACTAAAATTTATGCCATCTTATCCTATCACAACTAAAATGTGGTTACCCATAGCTTTGTTTTCAGTAAGTTTGAACCAAATCGTTTTCCCCCTCTTATTATTAAATATTCATCACATACATTTGGTGACATTTCTCTTATCAATTCAGAAATAAACCCTTTTTTTAATTATGTAATACTTTTCAGAATTCATACCTAGTGTGATGTGATCTTAAAACTTGATGTTTTTTCCATGTAAACTGAAGGCACAGTTGAGCACATGTGCTTACTCTGGTCCTTTTTAACCTAACCCAACTTAAAAATCTCTGGTTCTCCCTTCATGAAGCAGATGTTTGTTCATAATATGCACTATAGAAATCTATTATACACCTTTGTTTAGTAAGATTTCAACAGTGCACAGATAGATACTATAAATGTCCTTAGTTAAACATGACTGCAGTAAAAGCTAAAAAGTAGTCCACAGTTCGATTTTCTTGTTTTGAAATTTAAGCCACCATTACACATATTATTGGCTAAATAAGTTGGATACATGTATATTAGTGGAAAATACTATGCTCTTTGTGTCCTCATATAAAACAATATAACTACAAGTATTTTTTTTCAAATCAGTCAGCTTATTTTAATTGTGAATGTTATTAACTCATTTTATAAAGTTACCAACTAATGAGAAATGAATGTGTTAAGTAAATTTCAAACTGTAATAGTCACAAGTAATTGATGAACTGTCTCTATAAATATATAATGTTGAACAATGCTACAGTACGTATAACACATAATATATATGTTATATGTTGTATGTAATTTATGCATTTATTTAAAATTTGCTCAATAAATATAACCAGATTTCTTGATTGGTTAGTTTACATTAAATACTGAAATGCATTTAAAATCACAATGGTATTTAAAAAATGTACTCTATTAAATTACTTTTCAAGCAAATGAAAGGAAGTGTGTTATCTTAAAACACATTTAAGTATTTGTGTTGTTTGATCATTCAAAGGTCTTTGTGTGAGATTAATGTGAGAGAGCGAGAGCGAGAGCAAGTTAGTTCTGGAAACTACCTATGCATCCTCATTACAGTTACTGCTGCTACCTAACTTAGTTCAAGAATCAGAATAGCAACTAAAAACATTATATTAAACTCTCTTGCACCCTCTGTTGTTATTTTTGGGGAACACTACACACACCTTCCCATGATTATTGATATTAGGCCTATTAAAATTCCTGATAAAATTAATACTTAATTTATTATACTTACCTCCAAATTAGATTGATAGTAAAATAATACTTGTTTTTAATTCTTATTTGTTTCTTGTGTTACAGATATGTTTTTATTGTATAACAGCTTACAAATGAAAGATGAGCCTTTCTGTTTGTCTTTGATTTTTCCTAGTTACCAGTTTTAAGCCCCTCCAAATATTTCACACAAATGAGAGTCTCTATATACAATTTTCCAGGATTAAAAATTCTGTTGTTTGTTTCTTTTTTGTAGAACTTTCAATTAATTGTCAGACAGTTTATTCCCAAATAAAAGTCTGGAATCGTCCATATTAAAATTAAGAATTTATAACTGTAAGGAGCAGATGTTTTCATAAACATTTGCTATAATTAATTTCAACTAGAGGATTGAAGGAACAAAGCAGTTTTTCCCGCTTCAAAACTTTATAGCCTTTTCCTCATATAGCAAACTATGAAATCTTTTCTCAAATATTGTTTAGAAAAATAGTTGTACACCTTATTTGGTATGTTTTTGAGAAAGAAAAACTGCTTTTTTTTCTTTTTTACCATCCTTTGAAGATTACATTTAATGTGATATATGCATTTCAAAACAGGTATAAAATGAAGAACACTTTTGTAATATATTAAGATGACAAAACCTAGTGTTTAAAAAAACTAAGTCTCTAAATTATTTGAAGGATTTTATATCTGATCTGATAAATATCAGCAGAAAGCAAGAAATAGTCCATTGATGAGATTTTATGGTTAAATACATAAAATCATACTCTTTAGTTTTGAAGGGAAAGAAGGTTCATATTTTTAATATATGATATAGTACTTATTCTGTGCTGATTATGGAGTGTTTCACAGGAAATGTCTGCAAGCTGTTAAATAACATGTGTTGTAGGAAATTTTCATTTATCAAGACAGAGTCTAATTTTCCTTAATTTTTAAAATTTATATAATACCATTAATTTTTTAAAAAGAAAATGAAGTATGTTGAGAGAGTAATCTTATGGTACCCATATTTTCAAAGAATTAACAAAACATACCCAGCTAGATTGATTTTAAACATTTAAGTGTTTGGGGATTATTTTCTTCTATAATAATTGTCAACATTTTCAAATTCTGTAATCCGTTTTAGGTTTTTTGTTTAATTTAACAAAACTGAAAGTGCATTTTGAAAAAAGCATAGAGTTTAAAGTTCAGTAAGTGATCTCAACCCAGTTCTCATCCTTCTAAATACTTAGGTGCAGCTGCAAAGATTTTGAAGAGAACTAACATTCTTGACTAATCTGTCAACTATAAAATGTGCAAAGAAAAATAGGTAGCTGTCATTAAAATTACATTTCAGCTTTCAATAACCATTTAATGAGTAGCATAATTATATAAGTATGGTACCTTAAGTACTACACTCAATAATTAAAAATAATCTCGTCTTTAAAGTGAAAGCTCTTTAATTACTATTTGACTTAACCAGGACCACTGTGATGATCTCCAATGTCACCTCAGTTTGTTCAAAGAGGATTAAAAGTATAAATTAAAATTGGATATATCACCCAATTATTGAACTTTAAATTTCATAAAAATGAATATAGCCTGATGTTTGCAAGTACATTACAGGAATTAGGAATGTAAAATGTAATCAGATTCTAGTTTTTTAAATTTGTTTCTAAGAATAAATGATATGTTTTATAGTAGTATACTATGGTTTCATAAAAACTATACTTTGAAGTATATATTTTAAAATTTAAACTATTAAAATTAAATTTCTGTCAATAAGAATATGTATTTTATATTGTGACATTGGTAAGCATTTTTTAACTTCTTTAGCAAGTTTATTTGGATTCTATAATCTTTAAACTGATAGGTATGAATTTGTTCTAAATCTGATTTTTATGAATATGCCAGTTTCTTGAATGTAAATGTGTTTTTAATATTTGGTATTTCCTACTGCGGCAGAAATACCTTTTGATGTTATTTTTTTCATTTGTTTTAAACTGTTGAACTGTTGACCAAAGTTAAAACCTAAAGGTTTAGAAAGAATATTAAAGTGTATTCAAAGCTCACTAGAATGCATTCTTCATCTCTACCTCCCAAGTCTGCTTTCTCTTTTACCTCTCTGCTTAACAGATTCCTAGATAGTGGAGAACAGAGTTCTGGAAAGCATTATAGGTCTGCTCTCTGCCTGCTTCCTTTGACTGTACCAGTGGTCAAGATGGGTGACTTGGTCATTAACAAAAAGTTGCCCTTTGTTTATAAACATTAGTGTATAATTAAATGATTTATAAATTTTGATTTATCTGTGATTCGTAACAAGAAAATGTCTGTACTGTACTTCATTTGTTCCTGTTAGCAATTACTTCGGTAGTATTCCTATCCAAATTAGGAGCAGGGGTGCTGGGCTATATTTTAGCGTCAAAATACATTTTTGGCCTAACGGGCTCTGATTGCAAAAGACATTTTGGAGAGGTAAAAGGGGGTATTTGTTTTTTGACTCAATATACTGCTTAGAGCTGTCACACTGTAGCTTTTCAACTGAAATATTCAGTTTTATAATCTCCATTATTTCAGTGTTTTTAAATTTTTTTTCCAGGAGATTCAAATAAAAATGGAAGAAGAACAAGTTCTACTTTAGATTCTGATGGGACTTTTAATTCCTATAGGTAGGTGATGAATACAAAGATAAATAATATTATAGAATAATGTACAAAATACCTAATCTTACAGGATTCTAATTTTAGAGTAGTAAGGAGCTGCAAACTGTACTTTAAAAACATGTCAAATGTAAAAATTATTGTGATACACAATTGCTCTGCAGACTTATTGAGTAATGGAAAATAACATTCTAAGTTCTTGAATAAATGGACTTTTTGTAAATATCTGTTGTTAACCTATAGTAGGATAATTAGAATGAATGTACATGTAGTATTCAGCTTCATTAAAATCCATTTTTGTGTTTGTTTTTCTAGTATATTTGCTATAGTACTAAAGGCTTCCTTTTGTTTAAGTTTCCTGCTAAAATGAAGAATACTGTTTATGAGCATCTAAGAGAGTATAAAATGTAATCTGTGGTTACATTAAGTGCTGTTTGTTAATATCCCATTTGGCTCTTCAGCGAACAGGGCAGTTACGTCTCAATTAGTGATTTTTAAAAGAGGCCACATTAGTTAAGAAAACATGTATCTTATCTAGTCTTTTGTTAATATTCTCCTTATAACTTGAATTTGCTTGAATAAGTGTTTATAGAATTTGTACCTTCATAACAGAGAAACCTAGGAAGAAGAAAGATTAAAGTATTTCCAGTAATATTTGAAAAAGTATAAGCTGAACCAAAATGATGTAAGAACTAGGTTTTCTTTTAGGGGAAAAAAAAGTACAGATTCAATAATACATTTTGGCATTATAGATAGCGATGCAGATTCCTGAAGAAATACTTGAGTGGAGTACAGTGTCCTTATGGTTAACTAGTTCTGATACTTGTGTAATAACACTAGAAAATATATGCAAGAACCACTGTACATTTGGAAACTCATTTGAATATTAAGCTGTCACTCCTTTTATAATAAACATGGAATTTATGCTCAGAATCTTTATATTTTTATTTGAATACATATTCGTATCCCTAATTGGAACTGTGTCATTTGTTTGTTCAGATCCCAGGCAAGCTTTTTAACATCTAGAGTAAGGCCTCATATACAGGAAGCATTTAATAAGAATGTGTTAAATGTGAAAGTTTTTACAGTTTGTTTATGAATTCTAGAAATGAGATGGTAATTGAAACACTTGACATCTTTATTTTATACCAGTTGGGGTCTGTATAAATAATCAGTCGTTCAAGTGTCACAGATACTACAAAAGGCTTATGTTCCTTCCCATGGTGTTCTAGAGGTATTATCACAGCAGTAAAGCTTATATGTTGCCCTTATATTTTCACTGTACCTGATAAAGGTTGGAATTCTCCAAATCCTTCTTTTAGTGCTGAAGCATGATATAAACTTGGAATTTGACATGTTAAATAATAGGTAGAATCCTACATCTGAACATGTTACAGCTGATCACACCAAAAAAAGGCGAATATAAAAGATAGTTAAGTAAATATTCATGATTTGGCATGTAACTGAGGAATATTAATATGTAATTTATGTGAAATCTTTGGTGGTAATATCATTATTAGATATAAATACAATAAATAACCAAGACAAAAAGATAATAAAGATGTATTTCAAAGGAAGGAAAATCTATTATGTGTATAAATTTTGTTGGTGAATTATATTTTACAATTACATTTGTAGTTTAGCTAATTATGGTAAATAATGGATATAATATAAAGTTTAGAGAAATGTTTTAATGTGAATTCACAGTATTATCTTGTAGTTTATTTTCTTCTTGAATAGTTTTAAGATTGATATATCTTAGTATTATTGAATGATAATTGTATTTTGAAAATGAACTACTAATGCAACTTTGCACAATAAATACTAATGTTGTTAACAAATATATTTTTAATCAATGCCTGTCAGTGTTGTAATGTTAGGATATTAATTTATTGTTGTGATTAAAAAGGCAAGATAAAAAGCTCAGGTAGAACAGTATATAAAAACAAGCTTTTAATAGTTGGCAGGCCAGTGCTGTTATTAAATAGTATTATAGTATTTAAGGTGTGAAATGAATATTTTTCTACTCAGTAGGCAATATCTCTTACAATATAATGAGCTTACTGTGAATTTGACACTTGGGTTAAATGCAGAATTCATAGAAGCATAGCTCTGGGGTATATTTTCATATTAAGGTTAACTGATAAAATCTAGGAATTGTTGCAGAATCACACTAAAATGACAACAGAATTATCAGTAAATTAACTTTTGAAAATAAAAAATATTTTTCTCTTTCCATCATAGCTCTTTTAAACTAACTAGAAATAGGTTTTTGGTAAAACGTGAATATTCCAACCATCCTAACAATTCTGCCTTTGTATTATTTAAACTGCTTCAGAAATCCTGACCTTCCTGCATAGTGAGACAGTTCTGGCTGGCAGCCTAGTATGAACATGCTGTCGCTTATATACTTGTATCCGGGATAATGATAGGCTTTAGTGTGTCATCTGTAAAATGGACATTATAAAGTCTAAACTGCTTCCTTCTCACAACTATTTTAAAGACGAATTAGATAAAACTTATAAGATAAAGCCTTTTGAAAGTCTAAATGCAGAGACATGGCATATTATTATTCTTGGTGCTTACCTACTGTAAATGGTCAACTTTGTGGCTTTAATCTTTATTTAACACTCCAACAGGTGTATGCACCCTTTTATAGCATATGCTGAGGTTTTATTAACCTTTAAATTCAGTCTTGAATTAGTCACCTAAGTGTATATCTTTCCATTATGTGTATTATTGTGATCTGAGATTTTCAGTTTCAAAAAGGTATAGTCTGTTTTTCTGTTGTTGTTTTGTTTGTTAATAATACCTACACATAGTGAGTCGGTTCAAGTCCTGACTCCAAATACTTTGGAGACTTTGGACAAGGTTTCCCGTCACTTTCCTCCCTCTAACACGGCCATAATAAAACACACTTGTGAGGAGCTAATGGGCTAATGTCACATGGTAAATGCTGGAATGAATATTAGCTACTTCTGTCTTCCAGTTGATGCCATCACCCTCGTCATCCTCGGTTACTTTTGGGTAGTGTAGAATTTTTTTTTTTTTTTTTTTTTTTTTACAGTGCTCTAATATAGAGACACCAAAAGAAAGATTTAAAAATGTGTCTTACAGGAAAATGACTTTTATCTGTTAGCAGAGAGAACTAAGAACAAGCTTCACCTGAGGCTCGAAATTCTCCATCTCTGATACAATATTCTACATTGCCTTTGTATAACAAAATTGTACACATAGTAAAGATAAAAGGAAGATGTTGTACTATTAGTGTAAGTTCAGAGATGGGTTTTGGAATTTTGACAAATAAAGTACGAAATTTAAAATCGATGGACCCTAACTATAGCTTCGTTAGGCTAATGCTCATAGATTTGTTTTTCATAGGCTAGGAGGTTTTACTTTGGATTTGTGTCTGTTGTGGGTTTTGCTTCATTGATTCAAGATAGAGTACAGCTGCACTTAACTCCTAAGGCACCAACCAGTATGATTATCATATATGGTGCCTGGGTAATAGACTAGATCTTGCTTTGGAACTTTTTGTTAAAATTTGATCGTATACTCCAAACTAATTTGCAGGTGATGTGTTAAAATGGCAAATGAGTAAGAATTGAGAAGATATTATTGGTTTATGCATTATATAGTAAGTTTTTTAGAGACCAATTTTAATGTTTTCTGTCAGATTGTATGAGCTTTCTCTATTTCTTATCTAACCATTAAAACTGAGAGACCCCTTGTTGGGTATGAAAGAAGTTTGCCAATTAGCAGTTTACAATAGATGTTTAACTAAGTGACTGTAGCACAAGGCCACATGGTAGAAAGAATATTGTCTCACTACCACCCCCACCCCTTGTTCCCAAGGGCAGCTGACCTTCTCCTCTCCAAAGAGGCGAGCCCCTTGCCAGCACATATGACTACAGACTATTACATTAATCTGTTTAGCTGTAGTACCAGCTGCTTGCATGTTTTTAATTATCTTATTAGATGGTAAAACAGTGACCTATGAAATAAATTGAAGGTGAACATTTTTAAATTTTCCTTTTTTTACCCTAAGTTTCTAAGTATCTTTATTGATCAAGTTATAACTTTCTCTAAAAGTTCATAGGAAGTCTATTTGGTTTTTGAGTCAATGTAATGCTTCAAGTATAATGTCATAATTCCCAATATAGAAAATAACTTCATTTTTGTTTCATTAGGTTGTATTTATATAGCCACAAATCCATGTTAAAATCCATTGGTTGATTTTCTAGATTCTGTATATACACTAGTAAATCATCTAGCCTGCTCTAATTATTCTTAAATTTTAATTGCACATGGTACCATTTTTGAGTATATTTTCCCAAAATGTACTATTAGGAAAAATGTACTGTCTTCTAGATTTTGACAATGGATACTTTTCAAATCAGACCTTGTAAATGAAGTGTTGACTCTATGAGACATAGTTCAAAATAATAACAACGAATGATGGTTCAGTTACAAGTCAGAGCCAATAAATGAAGACTATAATAATTTAGTTATAAATCCTGGTGTTGAATTTAAAAATAATGGTAGTTGAATGCAGAAGGATTGCAAAATACTTACGTATGTCTTTTGAATTAGTAAAGCCTACAACTGGTATAAGAAGGTGACTTGAGACTTGAAACATTTATAAAGATCTTGAATACTTATAAACAACACATTGTATTTTTTAATTAAGAAATGTTCATACTTTTTGGCTTCTTATTTTCCCCTCGAAACAAATACTGTATTTCATATTTCAAAAGAACTTATGTTGAAGAAATGAAGGGAACATTTTCCCTTTCTATATTTTATTTTGTTTCTTTTAAGGAAAGAATGTAAAAACCCACTTGGCTTTAACGTGGTAGTGTTATAATTTCTTAACAGCGACCAGAGCTTCCAAAGTTGCCTCTTTTTCTCGATATCATACGTTCTATACCCCATAGAATCAAAGCTGTTTAAGTTTAGTTGGTTTAGCTTTTTAAATCTAAAAGTTAAATCTTTTTTCTGAATAAGAAAAATATATTAATTTGAACTTACTTTAGTCATATAAATTTTAAAAATAAGATTTCAGGTTGTACCACAAAGATTTTTACGTATCCTCTTTGTATGTAATATAATTTGAGAGAAATAGGAAACATTCTTCTATCCTTTACATTTATTTTTGATATAATACCTTTTTCGCATTTGTATGAAAGAGGGTCTCATATCTCTTGAAATAATAAAGCAGTGATTCAGAATATTACAGTAGAGCTAATAGGGCAAAAACATGCTTTGGATTTAAAATTCAGAAATCTGGGTTCTGGTTACACCCTTAGTATAAGTTTGTAAATCTGTTATTTTTAAGAATATGAAGTTGTAGAATCATTTGATTTGTTGAAAGTTATACTGTGTTA
Source organism: Rhinolophus ferrumequinum (assembly GCF_004115265.2). Lineage (NCBI taxonomy): Eukaryota > Metazoa > Chordata > Mammalia > Chiroptera > Rhinolophidae > Rhinolophus > Rhinolophus ferrumequinum. Next base: position 29,712,809 of record NC_046300.1, read on the forward strand.
GTCCATTCAGGCTGCTATAACAAAATACCAGAGACTGGATAGGTTATAAACGAAAGAAATTTATTTGTCACAATGCTGGGAGCTGGGAAGTTTAAAGATTAAGATGCTGGCAGATTGGGTGTCTATTGAGAACCCACTTCCTGGTTCCTAGACAGTCTTTTCACTGTGTTCTCACATGGCAGAAGAGGTGAGAGAGCTCTCTGCGGGCTTCTTTTGTAAGGATACTAACACCATTCATGAGGGGTCTGCCCTCGTGACTTAATCATCTCCCAAAGGCCCTACCTCCTCGCACGATCACATTGGGTGTTAAGATTCAACATATGAATATGGGGGGTGGGGGGCAGGGAAACACATTCAGTCCATGGCATATATGGAAGAAAATAGAGACCAGCCTGAATTCCCCATCCCACTCCATCACCACTTGTCATCTTAAGTTCCTAAGGCCTTTCCATTTTAATTATTTTTTTCCCAGGGCATCATAGCTTAGTAAGTAAAGGAGAAAGGAAGGCCTAGAATTAGGGTTACTTTCCTGATTCTTAGATCATTGTTTTTCTCACTTTGATGTGCTCCCTGTATTTGGTTGAGAATCTATATAATTATATGTCACAAACTCTTTAAGTTCTTAATAGATATATGGTTTAGGGAAACAATTTGGAAAAAGCAAAGGGGTAGAAATAAAACCGACTAAAGTTTACACCCTAGCTCCACCGCATACTGATTATGTGACCTTAGTCACATAATCTGAATCCTAGTAACCTCGTTTGTAAAATTGTAATGTTAACAACGCCTATATCATGGAGTCCTAGGGACCGTACCTACAAATGTGTAGGACAGCTGGCTGGTTCCCTAACACGCCGTAAGTAACAAATACTAGTTTCTTCACCTTTCCTTTCTTTCTCTCTTTTCTAAAATTTTCTTTAAATTTTAATCAACTTTTTCACCTAAGAGAGTTGTCTTTTGTCTTAGAAGAGTATTTTAAAAATTCTATACAGTTCTAACGTAGCAATAAATGATATTTAAGGATCAGCTCTATAGTTATCTATAAAAGATCAGATCTACAGATATCTATAGTTATCTATAGTTTATGTAAAGAGGAATTTTTATAAAAGCCATGCTTACATTTAGTCTCACAATCTCTTTATCAAGTATTACGTCTTGTTTCCATATTTGCTCAAGTAGCACCACAACGTTTATAATTTCAGAGAGCACAAAATACATAACCTTTGCATTTTCAAGAAACCAAAATCAGAATATTGCCTTTTATTCTCATCTCCATAGTAGAGCCACATTTGAGAGAAGAAATGAAAATCATATATGAATGATGAATAAATACATCTTGAAGTAACTTTATTATTCTTTATGATGCTGGAACTGGTCAATATCTATGCCTCTTTATAATATACAATCTGTCTGAACTAATTATTGATGACTTAAGGCTCTGGAAATGTGTTACTACCTTCCTTTTAAATAATTAACTGGTTTGTTTTCGTATACAGTCACATGTCACGTAACAATGTTTCAGTCAACGATGGACTGCATATACAACAGTGGTCCCATAAGATGATAATAGAGCTGAAAAATTCCTATTGCATAGTGACATCTTAGCCATTGTAGCACAAAACACTACTCATGTGTTGTGGTGATGCTTAGTGTAAACAAACCCACTGTGCTGCCAGTCGGATAAACGCAGCACATACAATTAAGTACAGTACCTAATACTGGAAAATGATAATAAGTGACCGTGTAACTGGTTTATGTATTTAGTATAGAATACTTACCATCATTACTTAGAGTGTACTCTTTCTATTTATTTAAAAAAAAAAAAAGTTTGCTGTGAAACAGTATGCCATGTTATGCCAGCAGCAGCCTCATACATTCCATGCAGCATTTTCTCTTTGCTTGATTTAATCTCATTTTGTTTTATTCATCCTGGCCCCTAAGCATACAAAATGTACTGCTAATGTTGCCAGTAGAGGCCACATTGAGTGATTGACCTGGAAATGAAATTAAAAGTGATTAAAGTCGACAAAGGTGGAAAATCAGTGATGGTTATTGCTTGCCAGTCAGGCATGTCCCATTCCACCGTAGCTGTGATCTGGAAGAACAAGAACAAAGTGATGGAGGTTGTTACAGGATCTACTTCATTGAAGGCAATGAAACCAACAAAAATTCAAGAAGGGCCTGTGTCAGACATGGAGAAATTTCTAATGACCTGGATTGAAGACCAGACACAGAAGCGCGTTTTTCTCAACACCATGCCAATCATTGCCAAAGGAGAAAGTTTGTTAGCGATGTTGAAAGAAAAGGCTTACCTGACTATGATGTTGAATTTACTGCCAGTTCTGGATGGCTTAAACAATTCAAGAATCTTTACTTATTACATAATGTGAAAGTGAGTGATGAGTCTGTGAGTGCTGTGGTGAAGGTAGCTTAAGACTTTTTGGAAACTCTAGATAAGCTGATTGTGGAGGAAAATTACTTGCCAGAGTAAATATTCGATATGGATGAAACCTCTCTGTTCTGAAAACAGATTTGTGAAAGGACTTTCATCCATACGGAGGCAGGTCAATGACAGACTTCAAGGCGTTTAAGGACTGGGTAACAGCTTTGCTTGGGGGCAAGGTTGCCAGCTCCAAATGCAAACCTTTTGTTATCTTGGGCAGTGAGAATCCCAGGGCTTTCAAACATGTCAATAAGCACACACTGCCCACGTCTTAAGGAGCAATAAGAAGTCATGGATGGAAACTAATATAAAATATTAAATGTCAACTGTAATTAAAAAAATACATACATACATGCATACATACATACATACATATATATGGTCATGGGATGTAAAATACAGCACAGGGAATATAGTCAGTGGTATTGTAATACCTGTGTACAGTGTCAGAGGGGTAGTAGACATGGTGGGGTCATCACTTTGTGAGGAGGGGTGTAAATGTCTAATCATGTTGTTTTGTACACCTGGAACTACTACTACTACTCCTAATAATAATAATGATAAACAGTCATAGATGACCCAGTTCCTCTTCCAAGATGCCATCCTAAATTGCTAAGCCAGTAAAATGGAGTAGTATTATTTGAAGAATAAAATAGCTTTCAAGATTTTCCTTATTATTGATAATGCTCCCGTACATCCTCCTTTTATTGGTGATTTTTTTCCCAATATTAAAGTGGTGTTTCTCCCTCCAAAAACCACCTATTTGATCTAACCAATGGATCAAGAAGTTTTAGCAGTTTTTAAGGCTCACTACCTGAGGATGACCATTGCCCAGGCTATTGCTGAGGAAGACACTGATGCCATTCCTGAAGGATTACACCATCTATGACTGCATCACGACTCTTGCTTGTGGTTGGGGTGATGTCTCCAAGGAGTGTATGAATGGCATCTAAAAGAAGACCCTCAAGAGGTTTGTCCATAACTTCAGAGGATTTGTCAAGGGTGAGGAGGCTGCAAAAATCAACAAGGATGTGGTTGAGATGGCAAACAACTTGAACCTGGGGTGGAGGAGGATGACATTGAAAACCCCCTAGTGCTGGTTCCTGAGGTACTGACTAATGAGTTGTTAAACAGGATCAGGAACTTATAGCTGAAGAAGAGATAAGAAAAAGGAAACTGCAGGAGAAGCAAAAGAAGAAGAACCCCCAAGAAAATTCACAGTGAGGGGTTTAGCAGAGTTTTGCAAACCTCAACAAGCTCCTTAAAAAGTTTGAAAACAAGACCTCAACACTGAAAGATTTTCATTAAAGGAATGTCCGTGGTGGATTATTTGCATATAATAACTATGAGGAAAGAAAGAAACAAACCAAGCAAACCACTGTGGACATATTTCTGAAGAGTGGCACCTCCTGAAGAAGAGCCCCAGGCAGGTCCTTCAGGAGTGTTCCAGACAAAGGCATTGCTGTCATAGGAGATGACAGCTCCATGCGTGTTACTATCTGAAGACCTTCCAGTGGGACAAGATGTGGAGGTGGAGACAGTGACATCATGATCCTGACCCAGTGTAGGTCTAGGCTAATATATGTGTTTGTCTTATTTCTTATCAAAAAGTAAAAAATAAAATAAAATAATTAAATAGAAAAGAAGCTTATAGAATTATAGAAAAGGATATAAAGGAAGAAAAGATTCTTGTACAGAAGTACAATATGTGTTTAAGCTAAGTATTATCATACAAAAGAGTCAAAAAATTAAAAAAAATAGTTTATACAGTAAAAAATTTACAGTAGGCTAAGATTAATTTATAATTGAAGAAAGAAATACATTTTGATAAATTTAGTGTACCTTTACATTCACTCACCACTTACCCACTGACTCACCCAGAGCAACTTCCAGTCCTGCGTGCTCCATTCATGGTAAGTGTTCTAAACAGGTGGACCAGTTTTTAAAATCTCTTATATTGTACTTTATGGTACCTTTGCTATGTTTAAATACATTTAGAAATACAAATACCCCTGTGTTATAATTGCCTACAGTATTCAGTACAGTAACATTCTGTACAGGTTTGTAGCCATACAGCCTAGGTGTGCAGTAGTCTGTAGCATCTGGGTTTGTGTAAGGGCACTCTATGATGTTTGCACAATGAGGAAATAGCCTGAGGATGCATTTCTCAGAACATATCCCCATCATTAAGTGACACATGACCGTGTAACCTTAAATCAATATAACCCAAGCTGACTTGAGCATACACGTTAGAGTTCCTTTCTTTATCCAGAAGCCCCTTCAAGCCCTTTATATTACGTGTAGGTAGGCTTTAGGGGAGTTTTTTTTTTCATATTTGTTTATTTACACTGTCAGCTGCAAGCTCCAGTCATCTAAAAACTGTCAATGTTTATCTTTGAAAAGACAGCATACATTTGAAATATGAGGATAAACAGCTCTGAGTCAGGCAGCCCCGAGAGTCCCTTCCCCGGGACACACTTCTGTTTTCCCCACTGGCCCCAGTTGAATATGCCCACTGTCAGCCCCGGGAGTTTTTGTAAGTGAATTTGTTAACATTAGGATGTTGGGCTTTTTAGGTATGGTCGTGAAATCGACAAAATTAAAAATTTTGTCAGTGATGTTGAAGTGTGTTGCTGGGTCTATAATTTGAGAAAATAATGCATAGAATTAGGGTTTAAACTTGGAAAGTTATATGAGGTGTGACACTGAAGTTCACGAACTCATCCTAGAAAAAGTGCTACCTACCTCATTGCTGAATATCACTGCCATCACCTTTGAAGTACTCCCCTTGGGAAGCTATGCACCAACGCCAGCACCTAGTCCACCCTTCAAAGCAATTTTGGAACTCTGTGGAATGGCCATCAGAGCAGTCGCCGTATTACCCTTGATGTCCTGAATGTCATCAAAATGTCTTCCTTTCAATATTTCCTTAATTTCTAGTAGAGAAACAAGTCATTGGGGACCAGATCAGGTGAGTAGGGATGGTGCTCCAATACGGTTATTTGTTTATTGGCTAAAAACTCCCTCACAGACAGTGCCATGTGAGCTGGTGTATTGTTGTGATGCAAGAGCCATGAATTGTTGGTGAAAATTTCAGGTCGTCTAACTTTTTCACACAGTCTTCTTAGCACTTCCAAATAGTAAACTTAGTTAACTGTTTGTCCAGTAGGTACAAATTCATAATGAATAATCCCTCTGGTATCAAAAAAAAGACTAGTAACATCATTGCAACAAGTTCACAAACTTAATTGTCAATTTTTTTAAAATTTTACAAATAGCTTGCTATTTATATATTGGTCTGCTTTATAGTTATATTGTTAGCTCTATATAATGCTTAATTTTTGACTTTTAATTTGATGGACAGTTTGTAACTTTCAAAGACATAGTTTAAGGGTGAAATTTTCATAGAATATTTTAACAGAAATTGATATTCAGTATTTGTCTATTTTCTATATCAGGTTTACCTTACCTTTTGGGAAAACGTGTCAGTAGTTAATAATCCAATTTTTCATTTTATATTTAATCCAGAGTTTTATATAAGTGCTTTTGTGACGTGTGGGACGGGGTGTATTTTTTTTTTTTTTTTTTGGTTCAAGAGAGATAACGTATCTCAATCATTCTGCAGATCTTTATTGTAGATTCTTTTATAGGCAAGCCAGTGTACTAAACCTCCAAGACCCAAAGAGGAATAAAACAGATCCTGCCTCTGGTGTCCTCATGATTTAGGAGGGAAGACAAACATGGAAGGAACTAACATAGATGATGACAGGTGTTACAATGGGGACATTTTACTAACAACTAGAGGAATACCAGATGGGGTAGTTAAAACTCAGGGGTGGAGTGGTGGGTGGTAAGCAGGAAGATATGTTTGCTAGACATTCTAGAGAGACAGGAGTTTTCTGTGAGGTAAACAATATGAACAAAGACAATCTTCATTTTCTACTCTTTAGCAGTACATTCCTTTTTTTTTTTTTTGCACTATTAGAATGGGAAGATTCCATTGGCCTTATGTTTGTCAGTGACAAAATTATGTCCTTACTTTTAAAGATAGCTAAAATGACTTACACAACATATATGTGTGTGTGTGTGTGTGTATCTGTTTAATTGTGGTGACATTGTTATTTTGCGTGAACTGCTATTTCGTGCAAAGTTTTAGGTTTCAGTATATCATAGCTGTTTGATATATTTGAATCAATGATCAAAAACTTGAACTGGGACTTGAAAAAATGTATCTTTAAGTCGCACAAAATTACAGAAAGCAGTTGATAATAATACAATTGAGAATGAATATTACTTGTCTAGAAATATGGGGAAAATTGATAAAGAAACTATGGAATGAAAAATAGACTGCTAATGAAGAAATATTTGAAATTTAAAAGACGTCCTAGTACCATCTGAACATAAGGACATAGATTTCTTTCCATGATTATAGATGCAATGTTCTGAGATAGATATAGAAGTAGTTTATAGTCTGGTTGACATAGTCTCAAGAACTCTCAAAGATTGTATTTCGAGCTACTGTTCAGATTAGGAAAGTAATTCAGATGACATGCCCAAGTCTCTCAACCCATTTGAAGTAAAACAGGATAGTTCAACACCATCTCTTAATTCTCATTACAAGTTTTTAATGTGCTTCTAGATCTTGAAGTTCCCTTGAGCAGGAGAGTTTTGCTATCACTGAACCAGGCACAGACCTCTCGTTATTTTGATTTTGTTCAATCCACAGTAATAAATTTATAAGCTCTGCAGTATCTACTGTTGTTTCCTTGACCTCCCCACCTTACCATGGGGTCACACCCAGAGACTGCTTCTCCCCTTTGTATTCTAACTGTGTATGTAGGTTAAACAGGGACTGTTTTTTCAGTGAGAGATTTGGGAGAGGGTAGAAGGAGTGGGATAAGTAAATAAAGCCAGAGTGGTCTGTTTGGCATTTTTAATACTACCCACATCCCTGGGGGCAGTTTCTCCTACTGCCACCTGGGTTGCTAATGGACCCTAGAAAAGGAACCCAGTTTTCCTGCCTCTATATCTTTAGGTGCCATTCCTAATCATAATATTTTTAAAGACTTTAGAAAAAAATTTGAACTTTCTCATGGTGCTAATTTTAAATTTTATAGTAGCATTCCATGTTTCCATAAATGGAAACATCTCGTGGATTCATATAAAGATGTCTGTGGCCATGTAATTAAATTTTATGTGGCATGCATTTGGGAATATCTGAATTACTGAACAGCAAATAACAAAAGGCCTTTTTATGAAGTCAGGACTTAGATTGGGTTCTTCTGAAGTAGGTGAACTTTCAAATATACAATTTCAGCAGTGGCGAATACTTTTACCCAACACAGGATTTTTTTATGACGTGATTTCATTTGGGCAAGGAAGTCATGAGAAAATGGTTCATCTTCCACAGTAATGCAGAGCAACTGTTTAATAAAAGCAGTAATAAATATACTATCCCCACTGTCTTTCTAGCCTACATGGGAAGCAGAGTGCAGACTCATAGTAGGTCTCTACCCGAGTTCTTCATTTTAGTATTTTCCCATCCGTCTGCCCCTCACCCTCAAAACTGGTGTTAAGAAAAGGGATTTTCCTCCCTCTTCTTTCGATACATGGTAACACATCAGTTATTTAGAGGTCAAATATATAATAGCATCCACCAATTAGAATATAGTCATACAGAAACTTAGAAATAGGTGGAAAATATTCAATTGGCCAAGATGTTTGTTCATTAAAGTATAGAAGAGCCCGTTCACCCTTATCCTGCTTCCACCTCGTCTTACTTCTCGGTGTTTTTTTTTTTAAATTAAAAAAGATTGTGATAGTTTGTGATATTGAAATAGTGAAGCTAGAATGTATAACAGTTTAAAGTCTAGTTTGTTGCCTTTATTTTTAAAAGGACGATCTGAGCAAATGACAGACGTGTACACATTTAGAATTTTTGAAACCTAACGTGTAATCATTACACACATTGGTAGCTGATAGCCTGACAAGGATGGTCATGAGAGAAATGCCACTAAAAACAGCACGGGAAACTCTAAAAACAAAGCAGTGTGGAGTTATTTCATATAGCGGCAAATAGCTATGCATTTTCCAAATATGTCCTACATCTGGACAAAAATTCCTTTAAATCTTGGAGATGTTTTGATGTTCTGAACATTTTTGTGTTGAGGGAAAAAAATTACTTATATGGCATACATTGGCCTTTCATCATGCTGGGTAAATGAGGCATTCAAGCATTTTTTTTTTTAATTGGTGAGTTTTTTCCTTTCTAATTATGAATGAGTGAGATTTTCTAGAAGTCCTTGGGTTGGGGATATTAATATTTTCTTACCTTTTCAGAGGCCCATGTGAAATTGTTTGCCCAGGCACATTAATCCAAACAAATTATAATCTACATATTGATTTTAAACTAAAGTTTATTTTTATCATACGGCCCATTTATCTTTCTTTAAAATTCCCATTACCTCAATCTTTGAGTCAATCTGTTGCTGAGTATGGTTATATTAGGCTTGTGATCCAAATCTTGTGTCTGGTTTCTAGCCTTGATCATTTTTGATAACTTATAGATGTATCACTGTCATCACTAAAGATTTGCTTTCCTAACTTTTATGTGTGTGTGTATGAGAGAAGAGGGAGGTGCTTCAAAGTGGGGCAGAGAGTGGTGGTAGTGACAGAAGCACAGACGGAGAGGCAATGAGATAGAAACAAAAAAGATTAACATAACTTGTGACATCTACATCCGATCTTATCAGTAGCACCATTCATTAATTACATACTGTTACATCTCTCATGAAATTACCTTGATATTTTTCACCACTTATGCTATTTAACTTTTAACATATATCTGTCTTCCCCCAATAACACTATATATGAATATGTATTGTGTATATTTACCTTTATATCCCTTGAACTTTCATAGTTGTTATTTTAAAAACTGAATGTATATGTGTATGGTTCATCATCTTTCAAACACTTTGAAGTTTGCTGTCCAATATGAGAACCACTATCCACATGATGCTATTTAATTTCATGTTGAAATTAATTGAAACAAAATATGTAGTTCCTCGGTTGCAGTAGTCATACTTCACCTGCTTAGTAAGTAGTCACTTGTGATTAGTGATTACCATATTGGACAGTCAGGTACACAACATTCCTGTCATCTCAGAAAGTTCTGTTGGACAGTGTTCATCTAGAAGTTATCAAATGAATGATCGATTCAGTTAAAATATAATCCATTTAAGAGAAAGCCTTTCAAGGGTACATTTATTTCTATATGTGCAATAACCTATAAGTCAGTCCAGCCTTAGAAACTATGCTTTAAGAGATGGGATTGACTTTTAATTAGGGTATCAGATTTTGCTGAATAAATTCCTATTTCTAAATTACTGGAAAATAATTTGATCTCAATTCTGTATTTGCCTTACAGTGTTGCTTGCATTATAGACTGTGTGGCAAATTCCTTATCGTATAGAAAGTTAGGCATCAAGCTCATGCTAGTTTCTACAAATATTAGGTTGGTCCAAAAGTAATTGCGAGTTTGCAATTATTTTTAACCTTTTAAACCACAATTACTTTTGTACCAACCTAATGTCAAGATACACAAGGTGGGATGGGAATGGAAGCAGGTGGGGGAAGTCTGCAGGGAGGTGTCTCAAGGAAGGGTATTGTCTCTTATTAATAATATAAGAAACATCAGTACACCATGGAAGATAAAAGCTATTTATTTCAGACAACTTCATAGAGATTGTCAGCTACAGGATCCTTTTCTCACCTTATTTCTAAATGCTGATCCTTCGATTAGTAATATAATGATCTTTATTATGTGCTTAAGTTTTATACCCTCATGATACAGCTTTTCTTGGTTCCTTTTCTAAAAGTGTGTTGGGAGTGTTTACCTACTTTAATCTGACCCTGAATTTAGAAGCTCTTAAAAAACTACATTTTGAAGAAAATAATACATATTTTCTTTTCTTTTTTAAAAAGAATATTCTACCTGTCACTGCAAAATTGTTGCTAACTTAGTTCCTCGTGTCCTTGAGGTGGGGGCTCAAGATTTCTTGGTTCAGAGTTAAGTCCAAACCTGAATCAAATCATCATAAATTACTTTTAACAAACCTCCAGACACGGAACTGTTTGTTGCCTTTGTTTCAGTGGAGCCTCATCATATGAGAACATATTTCACCCAGACATATGAGAAATCCATTTTAAGCTTGTGAACAATTGTGTACTCTATTTTTATATTTACTTATGTATATAAGTGGTAAGCCCTGATGTTTCATTATAGAGGGAAGAAAGCTTTAAATAAAAGTAAGTTTTTAAAAATTCCTGATAGAGGAAGCAAAAAAGCCAGTACAGTTTCTAATTGCCTTTTAGAGTCTCTGAGTTCCCTCATTACCTGTGATTTAAGCTAAAAATGAGGTAATTATAGCTAACATCAGTGTTTATCTGGTTGATCTTGGCACCTGCAGTCCTAATGTTGTAGCTTACCCAGATCTGGTGCCACACTTCGCAGTCTGATGCTGACATACCTAATTTACACTTCTCATATTTCCATTGATTTTTGCTTCACATGTTCCCTTTTCTGTTCAAATGGCATTTTTAAAATCATACCTTTAAAATGGGATACAGTTACATACTCTTTTACATGGAATATTGGAATTAGGATACAATCGTTTCATTAATAGAAAGGTTTAATTAGTATGTTTCTCTGCAGATTAGAAACAGATTAAAAATCCATTGTTTCCTTTTTCCTTTGCATTTATTTGATAAAGCAAATGATTATAATTAATAGGGCAAGTTTTCAAATATCAGCACGCACTTTAGGATTATGCAATTGTGTAAACCTTTTTGCATCAGGTTCCGTTTTCCTACCTTGCACTTCCTCCTCACCTTCAATGTTCCACGTATCTAACTCTGATCTGACCATGCTTAAGCATCACCTTATGTTGCCCTGGCCTTCAGTTACTGTTACTATAGTCAGGTCTCAAAAATGAGTTAATCCTGGTTGACTGGCCAACCTTGTAAACTGCGTGGTCACCTATGAGAACTCCTTTACCTCAGTTCCCCCTTATGACACTTCCCTGACAGCCAGAAACATGTGTCCTCCCTCTTTCTTCTATTACCTGTGACTTGTTGAGCTTCCCCAGAGTGATAATCCCTTCGCTGCATGCAGCAACTTCATTCTCAGTAAAAACCCAAGTAGCTCCTCTTAACCAAGTATTGAAGATCCTAAGTACTAGACTCTGTGCGTAGTCCCTGAGCTTTTTACAATTACTGTAGTTGTTTGGGTTTCTTAAGTTAGCCCCATAAGACACGTGCTTCCCTGTCCAGATAATGTTTGAAAATGGGCTAGAAGCCATCATATAAAATATACAACATAAAATGTTTTCTCGAGTGCATCATCATTTGGTACAACGATTCAGAAATTTTCTAGTCCAGAATTGCCACACAATTAAGTCACTTATACATTATTTAGGTTATAAAAGTACTTAAACAATTATATTTAGAAGGTTTTAACTAGTTTCATACTAATTTTATGTGTGTATCTTGGGAAAATACTACCTTACAATACACAATTTGATATAAATATTCCCTTATGATCATCAGCTATATTTATTCACTGCATATTCTAGTTGATTTCTGTTAAAAAGGAAAGAAAAAACTGGTAGGAGGCTTACTTACCTAAGAAAGTTTTCATAGAGGGAAGGCAACAATCTCTACAAAAGTTGATTTCATTTACTTAGAAATGTGATCAGCGCCCATGGCTGACATTTTAATCAGTCACAGTGTTATCTCAGGAGCACAGAGGTGCGCTCAGAATCCTTCTCAACACAGTGCTTCCAAGGTGCCATTATGAATCAGTATGAGAAATGAAACCAGCTCATCTCCTCTCCTCCCTACTGAGATGCTGGTTGTTTTCAGGTACCCAGTGCCTGCAAGGCAGAGTAGTTGCCACTAGATGGCACTGGTGCTGTGTCAAGAGAGCCCTCAAGGCCCAGATATCTCATCTGCTGTGTTTAAGGCATTTACACATTTAAATGTCCCAAGTTGTTCTAACCACTCACAGCAGCTGTTGACTTATCTTCCCAGACCAACTGGTGAAAAATTTTCTCTCTGCCCTTGGACTTGATGTTCACAAACGAAAAATCTAAGGAAGAAAGTTTTAAGGGCACATTTCTATCTTGCCTTGTTGCCAGAGGCCATGCTTGCCTTTGTTGTCTGGAGTATCATGTTCCCCTTCGGTGTGGTCTTCCACCTTATTCCAGGAAGATACTTGTCCCAGTTCTCATTGCTTTTTTCCCTTAACAAAGTATTTAATTTTCCTGAGCCTTAGTTAGCTTCCTCATATGTAAAGAGGGTTAAAAATACACACCCTTGGGTTGTTTCAGAAAGGTTAAAAGTGATGTGTCTAAACTATTATTTATTATGACATGGATTTTTTAAGCATTTTCATAGCATTATTGCCAGATTTTTGCTATTAACAGCCACCCTATATTTTTTTTTTAGGTAAGACAAAGTTTAGCAACTACCTTTCATTTATTTATTATTAATTAAACTGAGAAATTCTACCACTGATGCCTCAGTACTTATTATTTTCCCATGTTTCACCTGCGTTCAGTAGCCCAGCTCCCCTCACAGGGATGACTGACCTTTTCAACATTTCGCCCTTTAGTGTCTGTTGAACCTCTGACAGTTCAGTTATTGGACGTAGCATTTCAGTGTCTATGGTGTTATTATTTCTTATTTTCTATACTGAGTTTTAATTTTTAGGTGTAAAAGTATTTTCTCTCCTCTTAATACCAGAGTGCTTTGCCTTCATCGTGTCATCATCAGTTTGCACGTAACATCTACTCCCTTAACTTCATGCTTTTCAAAAACCAGCTCTGAGAGTTGAGCACATAGGAGGCACTAAATAAATGTTTATTGTACACATGCTGTATCAGTTTATTAGTAAAACACTCTTCCATAGACAAGAAAGACAATTCATAGATCACGTTGTGGCTTTTCTGTTGCGAGAGCTCTTCACCACTTCGAGTTGTTATTCCTTAATTGGAACTATAAGTACCCATGAATACATTTAAATGATTGTGGATTTCAGAGATAATGTTTCCATTTCACATGCCTCAGTCTCCTTTTCTCTTTACCAACACTGTAATCAAGGCACAGGATCTTATTTAAGCTAACAAATAATTATCCTTCATTACGTAAGTAGTATGTAACTTGGCCTTAAAAGGCTGCATAACTTGACAAAATGGCAGTGCATCTAGCCACCAGCTGCGTCTGCTTGCACAATGTCTTGGTACTTTTGAATAGAAGCTGATTTTGGAAGAGGCTTGGGGAGTCATTGCCTCACACTTCCTTCTCTTATCTGGGACGTATTGTTTTTTTCAGGCCATGGAACTGCGTGGTCTCTCACAAATTATAAAATATCTTGGGTTAGAATGCATTGGAAATCGGTGCTTTTTGTTCACAGACCACAAGCTCTTTAAAAATAGTTTGTAAGATGTATTCCTGTAATGTTCTATGTCCTCATCGCTAAACTGGGTAAAAACAAAAGAACAATATGAGAGATGGGTAATATATTTGAAATTGGTGGGAAGTGGGTAATACATTTAAAATCTTAGGTAATACAAATGGACTAAAGTGATTTTAAAGACCCTAAGATTTTAGGGAACACTTCTTTGAACTTGGAGTGGCTAAGAATGAATTAAGCATGAAAACAATGGAAAGAGCATCAAGAAAAATTAATGTTAGTTTTGTATTATACGTAAATTTTAAAAGCTTCAGTGTGTGTAGACAAATTAACATGATTGGGTTAAAAATATGTATATGGCCGGCAAAGGTGTGATGTCTTTAACCTGTGAGATCCTCCTCTCTTGGACCTGTAATATGGCACACTAATAAAAGTAGTATTAAAATATTAACAATAATTTTTTTAATGTTATAATATACTGGGCACCCTTCTGAGGGCCAGTCATGTACTTTAATCCTCATAATAATTTTTTGAAGTAGATGTTATTATTTTTATTCCATTTACAGATGAGGAAACAGCCGCACAGGGAGGTTATGTAACTTGCCCATGCTTGCATAGCGAGTTAAGTAGCAAGTAAATTGAGTACTGTTTCTGAGTACATGGCTGTCTTTTTAATCCCAGGGGTGTGGTTCTGATGTCTACATGTTTTCTTAACCATTATCCTACACTGTTTGAAAGAGGCAAACGGCAAAAAAAGGAAGTTTTAAAAAAGAAATGAAATGACCCAAAAGCCTGAAAATTTCTCAGTTTCATCAATGATGCAAATGCAAATTAAAAGTGAAATATTATTTTCTCTTATGAATAGCGTGATAACAATAGGAACTTTTCATGGAGTGATGGTAGGGACGTATTTCCGCAGCAGGGGTCCCACTCAGCGTTCTTAGCCACAAGGCCTGCCTGGCAGAGGCGCAGTGTGATTGGGGGTCAGGCTGCAGGGCAGAGGCTGGAAGTTCTCCTGGCATTGGGGATGTACCCTTGCCTTGGTAACTCTTCTGGACAACTGGAAAAGATGCAGCTTGCTCCACAATCTGGTTTTGGAACTTCAGGGGTACAATGGTTGTTCCAAAGCTGCCCTTTCTCAAAACGAGTGGGGTCTACCATGACCACTTCATGTATATGTGGAAGGATGATTGAGGGTTTCAGAGGCTTTCTTTTGAGGACGTCTCTGAAGAGATTGCCAGGGTTTTAGCTTTGATAAACAATTTTAAATTAATAAGTTTTTTTGTGGCATTATGAAATCTGAGAGAAATTTCACAGAACTGTACTCCGTAGCATCAACTGTGGACAAATGGTTCTTAATGTTTAGTTTGGTACAAGATGCTGGGAATATAGGTCTACTCCCTTTATTCAAACTCAGTAAATGGTTTGGGACAATTAATTTCCAATTGTTTCCCAGTAGAGCAGATTTACTTGTATATTAATGAGGCACAGGTGTTAGGCCCCTGGTGTCTGCGTGCCTGGGAGGCATATTTCAGTTGTTTATCTGCTCAGCCATAGGTACTGCAAGGTACTCAAGCTTGCCTTTAACAGTTTTTACAGTGAGGCTTTTCGAGTGTTGTTTTTTTTTTTTTTTTAAATTTGCCTGCACCTGTTAAAATTTTAAAACTGATCATGTAGAAAGAAGTTGCAGAGATTTCAATAGTAAATAGCACTAAAAGTTAAAGAAAGTAGTCTTCTGTTATATTTAACTACCCAGCCTGACATTAAAGAGAAATGGGTTCATTTAAACAAATATTTCATGTGAGAAGCCAATATAATCAACAATACACTTTTTTGTTGTGTGTTTTGGGAGCAGGTATATCTTTGTCAATGGCTAAAGCAGTCATATGCTTATATTAATATTCATTTTTTTCTTGTCTATTCACTGAACTGCACTACCAACATTTTAGAGGAAATGGAATAGCCTCCATAGGCATTATGAATTTCAGTAGCTGGCATAATTATAGCGATCTACATATTCATTAAATCTACAGAACTCTGTCCAAAAAGACAGCCATGCGTTCAGAAACAGTACACAACTAAATATATACGTTTTAAAAGTTGCATTTCTTAGACTTATTTAAAATTAATTTCCTGTAGCACTTCTCTCCAAGCAGAAGAATTCTAACAAAAGGATCCCCATGCTTTGGTTTCTTGCATATAGGAAAGAATGGGAAGAACTATTTGTAAACAACAATTACTTGGCAACAATAAGGCAGAAGGGGATTAATGGGCAGCTGAGAAGCAGCAGGTTCCGCAGCATTTGCTGGAAGGTAAGAAGAAAATATTTATTTACAGTTGGTGGTTGCAGTATATCAACACATAACCGAAGCCCTGGAAGATTACCCATGCAAGGTATCACGGAATTTTCCAAGAGACTCCACTCTCAGTTTTTCTGGCCATCATGTTTACCTTTCATAGGACATTTACTGATAAGGTTGAACCACCTTAGTGCTGAATAATGGTAATAGTAAAGGAGTCCTTTGAAATAACCGTCTTTTCATCTCACTTGATGGTGCAGAATTCAAAGCAACACCTTTGCATTCCCCAGAGGCTTTTGCAGAAATCCTTAAACTGGGCAGGAGCAGAGGGGGATTAACTTTCAGGTTCCTGTTATATCAAGGACCGTCATTTAGTCCTCTTCTCTTTTTTTTTTTTTCATAATAGGGGAGAGAAAAGATTTTTTATATTTATTTTACTATAAACACAAGATGAAGGGCAGCAAGGAGAAATAGAAGGAAAATAGATCAGTCTCTTTCCAAGAGGAAGGGCCATTGGTTATCAAAACTAGTAATAATGATCAGCAGTTATCTTTTTAATTGCTTGGAAATATTTTCCCCTTTTGTTCTCTTGAAACGAATTAATTTCAGTTTAGACTCATTTCTAAAATGACTTCTCTTGAAAGTTTTTTAGGATGTATCTGCATAAATTGAGCATCCAGAGTCTGCAAGTAAAGACAGTAAGGAAAGCATGATGTATTAGACAGTTTTAGATTTAATAATTTAGATTTAATAATTAAAATACATTTTTCTTCTGTTAGATGCAGGCAGTAAAGGCAGGAGACCTGCTGCTAGAATATTTGTATACAAATATTTGTGCCTCACCCCCCATTCTTTGTTGTTTAACTTTTAGTATCCTTCGTTTGCTGAAAATAAACTCAAATGCAGATTTATTTTAATGTATTAAACTAAATTAAATCAAATTTGTCTAAGAATGCTTCTTGTTTTCTTAAGCTGATTGCCAGTGTAAATTAAATTTTCTGCTGTAAAAGGAATGACTTCGCCTCTCAGGTTGTGTCCTAAGATTGTTCTTCTCTGCCCTTTACCTGCTTCTTTTAAGGCAAATCTTAAACCTGGAAATTACCAATTGGACCTTATTACTGTTAATGACCCTCTCACCCCCATTCATATAAAACAGTAAAATGGGAACTATAGTTGAACCTCAATGAATTTCTCTTTGTTCATTTTTAATATAAATCTGGAGGGAAGGTTGATTCTATTTTATAGTGTAGCTTTTGAGATCTTGTTTTTTTTGGCCTTTGTTTACTTTTGGAATTGTTCAAATATGTATTTCTAATATATCTCCAAAACAGTGTATCAAGAATTGGAATGATGATATGAATATGAATATCTCAATTTTCAGGTGATTCTGTTTGGCATGGTTTCACATTTTAATGATTTTTATAAAAGTTTTCATTTTGTTCTTCTTGACAGCTATTTCTTTGTGTTCTTCCTCAAGATAAAAGTCAGTGGATAAGTAGAATTAAAGAATTAAGAGCATGGTATAGCAACATCAAGGAAATAGTAAGTTGTACTTTAATTAATGTAATTCTTTTCTTCCATATGCTTCAAAGGCCAGTAGCCTCTGATCTTTGTGTATATTTTTTCTTTCTTTACCAGCACATCACAAACCCCAGGAAGGTTGTTGGCCAGCAAGACTTGATGATCAATAATCCCCTCTCACAGGACGAAGGGGTAAAGTTCATCTTTATTCCTATATCAACTTCTTTTGCCCATAAGAATATGTTTATCAGACTGCTTAGCAATCACCACGAAAGCAGGATTATTTCATACCCGTTTGTTTTTTTTAATCCCACATACTATACCGCTTAAAACCTGATGGGAATTCTTCCATGCCATATACATTCTGTGTTGTAGGAAGTTTATGATGTGTTTCTGTGGAATGGCTGTACAGAGGGGAAGTCCGAAGAGGTCTGTTCCTTAAGAACTAAGGGGCAAAACAGAAGAGCATAAAGATGAGGAATGAACTGTTTCATCAATGCCGCAGTGAAGAGTGGGGAGGAAAGCCTCCCTTTCTGATGAAAATAGGGAAGAGTTCACTTGGTAGGATTAACTCCCAAGGAGACAGGAAACTATTGATAGTGAGTCTCAAAGAAGTTTTTAAAGGTCAGGGCAAAGATTAGACCTATCTCCACTCATATTTTAGTGAAGACTAGGAATAATTATTACTTTAGAGGTGTTGCATAACTTCTTTAATTACTGCTCTAATTCCTAGTTCCCTGCTAACAGAAACTTTTTTTCCGGTTAATATATAATATTAGCATTTCTCTTTCCTGATACATATAATTATTATAATATAGTCTATGGTTTAGCAGCATAAAATATTGTTAAGTAAATTTTAAAACTTGACTTAAATTTACAATTTGAAAAGTGAATTAAAATCTATTCAATTATAAAACCAAGCTTTGTAGAAAACGTGTATCTTTCTTAGTGTGTTGCGAATTCAGGTCAAGTTTAGGTTGGGACAGGTTAGGCTATGGCGCCACCCTAATCCCAGCAGACCTTTTTGTTGTTGCAGGGGTGTATAGCAGTAAAAGTATCATTCACTTTGTATAGATAACAAAAAATATATATATTAAATATATGCATGTACAATAATATCATTGGAAAAATTGATGTTAGAATAAGGATATGTTTCTGAGAGTAAACTAGATTTTAATAAAAGTTCCAATTTCAGGTTTCCTATATGCAATGTGAAATGATAGAGAAGGATAAATTTAATCATTTAAATTATTAAATTGAGATAGTAAAAGTCAAGCAAAGATGTGAGATTATTTTAAATAGGTTGTTCTCCTTATTTCAGAGTCTTTGGAACAAATTCTTCCAAGATAAAGAACTTCGATCAATGATTGAACAAGATGTCAAAAGAACGTATGTAGAATTATTTATAAGTTATTTTCAATAATTCAAATTAGTGTTACCTCTATGTAATTTAGCAAAACGAGAAATCCATAGGGGAGCTTTAATTGAATGCAGTGTTCTACTTGTATAATAAAGTTATTTTGCGCAAGTTTTGATAATAACGATCATTTTCCATTCTTAATAGATTTCTGTGTTCCCTTTTTCAAAATAAATGGTTATATTGATATGTTTAAAATAATATTTAATCAGTTTTTCAGTTTCCAACAATTATTTGAAGTCATGAGTTTCTGATTAAGGTTATATTATGCATTCATAATATGGGTGTTGCTAGAAAAATGTATCTCTTGCTTTACACCTTTGAATCCCTTTCTAACCAAATTACCTGTTAAATGACAACTATCATTTTTATTCTCCTTATTTCTCTTCCTCTTGAAGCCATTCAGGTTTGCACATAATCTCTTTTCTCAGTCTACTCAGTATTCATCTTGTGGAAAATTAGTTTCCTTCTTATTTATTAGCACATAGTTAATATCCATAACTTTTATAGATCGGACCTCATCTTTCTGAGTTAAGTACATGGATTTTGTATAGGAAGATCCTAAGGTAAGTTCTAGAAACATATGCTATCATCTTGTGCAAATTACTTTCAGTGAAAGTCTTTCTCCTCAGTGTCCTTCTCTGTGACACAGGGATAATAGTAATACAGTTTTGTTACAGATTAATGAGTATATGTTGTAATAGTAGTAAATGCAGTACATTTATACTTTGAACTGTAAACAATTGTGTACATGTTAGTAAATATAATTTAATCATTGGGATATAGGGTGAGCCAGGTATATCTCTCGTGCCTTGTTCCAGGTCCTTCTGTAGATTTGCCTGTCTGGCCACTCCTAGTTCAACTCCTACTAGATCTATTACATTGTCAAAGCCTGTGACTCTAATATTCATGTCTTCCCAGGTCCAAACACAGAACAATCAGGTGACAGGGAATGCTCTTAAGGTTCTTCTACATATTTAACAAATGAAATTTTCTGTTTTAAAATGAAAGTAATTCAGAGGAATCATGAGTTCAGAATACAAAGAAATCTTAGATAACTGGCCATGCCAGTGGGTCGGGGGTTGGGAGATATGGGACCACTTTGATGAGCTTGAGTTACCCGTTTAACCCAGGAGTAACCACTTATAGAGAAGCTACTCTCAGAGGTGTGGCGTGGCCAGGCTTGATCTCTCCAGTATTAGTTTCAGAAAGTAGAATGCCATTGTGTTGGTGCACAGGAGGCACTCAATAAATATTTGTGGAATCAAACAAAAAGAATAAATTTCCTTATCCATCATTTAAGTAACTAGGTAATCAGTGGCAGTAAAATAGGCTTTTAAAAACAAAATGCAAGGTATATGTTGCTAACCAAGCAGTCAAGGTGTCTCTTTATAAAAAATGCTAGCTAGTTATCTTAGAAAACTTGACAGCATCAGCTTGAAGTGGCTAATAAGATGGATTCTAATCAATCTCTCTACCTTTATTAAATGGAAATGGAGGTACCATGGCACTAGGGCGGAGGCACATACTCAGAAGCCATTGGGCCACGTTGATTAAAATAGCAGACAAGAGAAGGAAAATAAAACTCAGATAGCTAAACCAAATAGATAGGGGTATTGGGAGGCTATTCATCATTTGGTTACTTAGCCAAACATTTCTGCTTTGCTGTGTTAGAAAGTGTTATTTTTTTTCTTTTTTAAATTCTGTTGGGGAACAGTGTGTTTCTCCAGGGCCCATCAGCTCCAAGTCGTTGTCCTTCAATCTAGTTGTGGAGGGCGCAGCTCAGCTCCAAGTCCAGTTGCTGTTTTCAATCTTTAGTTGCAGGGGGCGCAGCCCACCATCCCATGCGGGAATTGAACAGCAACCTTGTTGAGAACCCACACTCCAACCAACTGAGCCATCCGGCCGCCCCTCCAGAAGCTCAGCGGCAGCTCGTTGTCTTCATTCTAGTTGTGGAAGGCGCAGCTTACTGGCCCATGTGGGAATTGAACTGGGAACCCTGTTGTTCAGAGCTTGTGCTCTAACCAACTGAGCCATCCAGCCACCCCGAAAATGTTATTTCTTATAAGCTGTATCCTTGTAACTATTTGGTTTTGTATTTTCTGTGCATATTTCTTATAAAAATGTATGTGTGTTATATGCATATTATATATAAAACATATATGTTATATATATATATAATTTGTCTCCACTGGTACATTTTAATTAAGTTGGCAAACCTGAGATTTAGGGAAGGGAAGGCAGCTAGGAGGCCCTATAGTTCATAGCATAGGTGGGGGAGGTTGCATACCTTCTTCCCCAGAAGGCTCTCCCATGGCTCTCTCTACATTTAAAGTAAGTTTCCTTGCCATCTCTATATACATTTTGTGGCAAGTAACAGCTTGTAGGGTAAGACTGTCAGCCTTATTTTAAAACCACCAAATTGCCTAATCATAAAGCTGAATATCAGCTTGAATAATTTTACTACTTTAGGTAATACATTATCTTTATAAGGCACTACATGATCTAAAATCCATGGTTTTCAATCCAGTCTGTAAAGCAGCACATGATGCAGTAGGAGAAGGAAAGAAGTATAGCTCAGTGAATGTTATACAGTGTTACTAGTTCACTGGCATCTGTGATAAGAATTCTGGGGTTTTTTTAAATGTCTATTTATTGAACGTCTGCTGTGTTCCAGGCTCATCCTTTGCATTGTGGAAACAGTGGTGGGTAAGACAGACAAGGTCCTGCTATCACAGGCTGTACATTTTAGTGTTGGAGGGTGGGTGAGTAAGACAATCAGCATGTATAGATAAAGAGGGTAATTGCAGAGGGTGCTAATTGCTGTGAAGAAATAAAGAAGGTTAAAAGGACAGCTATTAACCTAGAGGGACGGCTGCTTTAGGAACAGTGATCTGAAAAGGCATTTCTAAGAAGCAGACATTTGAGATGTGAAAAAAATTTAAAAGCCAGTCTTGAGGATTTAGGGGAAGCACATTCCAGGCAGAGGGAACAGCTGGTGCAAAGTCCCTCAGTTAAAATAAGCTCAGCATTTGGAGGAACAAAGGGAAGGCAGGTATGGCTGGAGGGAAGTGATTTAAGTAGGGAAATCTGAGAGGAGGGCAAAAGCCTGTGTAAACCTGGTGAGGAGTTTGGATTTTATTCCAATTGCAATGGGAAGCCATTGGAAGATACTGAGCAGGGGTGTGATGTCTAAAAAGATAATTCTGGCTGCCGTGATAGTGTGGTGAAGGAGAAGGTAAGAATATAAGCTGGAAAAGCAGCTAGGAGTGAATCTATTGCAGTATTCTAAGCTGAGTGATGTCAGTAACTTAGACTAAAGGTGCAGTAATAAACAAAGATGTTTAAGAGTGGACAGGTCGAGGATATACAGTTTATATATTGAAATACAAATTAGAGAGTCATTATATGTAGTTTTCTCCCATTCATCAGTTCTGTTCCATTTTTACTGCTGTTTCAGGTCCTTTTTACCTCCTACCTATTCTCTTGTCAGTTGTTCTCTTGGATCTATTACCTGTCTCTTCCAGTCCTAGCTGTGTGTTACAGCTCTACTTTCTCAAAGCACATTTCTAGTCATGACACTTGCCTAATCTTAAACCACCTTTGACTCTCTGGTCTGTAAAAGAATGGACTTACTCCTTAACACACACACACAGTTCCCTTTTAGGATTTTCCATTTACCTTTCTGTTATTGATTTCTACTTTAATTCCATTGTGGTCTGAGAGCAGACATTGTATGATTTCTAGTCCGTCAAATTTATTAAGGTGCGTTTTATGGTCCAGAATGTGGTCTATCTTGTGAATATTCCACATGAGCTTGAGAAGAATGTGTGTTCTGCTGTTGTTTGAAGATGTACTAGTGTATAGATGTCAATTATATCTATTTGATTGATGATATTATTGAGTTCAACTATGTCTTTACTGATTTTCTGCCTGCCAGATCTGTCCAGTGCTGATAGTGGTGTGTTGAAGTGGCCAACCATGATAGTGGATTCTTTTCATTTTTTTTGCAATTTTATTGGTGTTTTTCCTTACATAGTGTGATGCTCTTTTGTTAGGCGCATGCATGTGAAGGATTGTTATGTCTTTTGGGAGAACTGACCCCTTTTTAAATTATGTAATGCCCTTTTTAATCTTTTAATTAGTGTTAGCATGGTATGTTCTTCTCCATGTATTTACTTTTATCTACATGTGTCTTTATATTTAAAATGGGTTTCTTGTAGGCAACATATAGTCGGTTCTTATTTTTTTGATCTGTGCTGACACTTTTAATTGGTGCATTTAGATTATTAATGTTCAAAGTGATTATAGATATAGTTGGATTATTGTATATTATATTTGTTACTGTTTTCTATGTATTACATTTGTTCTTTGTTCCAGTTTTTGTCTTCCACTCTTTCTGCCTTTCATTGTGTGAATTGAGCATTTTATATTATTCCATTTTCTCTTTTTTCTTAGCATATTGGTTTTATTTGTTCTTGTATTTTTTAGCGGTTGCCCTAGAATTTGCAGTATACATTTCAGCTAATGCAAATCCACTTTCAAATAACATTACCGCTTCACAGATAGTGTGAGTAATTTATAGTAACAAAATAATCCTAATTCTTCCCTCCGATCTCATTTCTTTCATTCATTTGATTTATATGTAAGCATACATAAGCATATACAAAGGGTGCCAAAAAAATGTATACACATTTTAAGAAAGAAAAACTGTATTAAAATTGTAATACTCAATATATACTGATAACAAAAGATGAATACAAGTCACATTTGACTTCTGCAATTATAAGAGACGCTCAAAGTGGTTACCATCAGCGTCCAGACACTTCTGATTACAGAGAACTACTGCATGATCAACGTTGACAAAGTGTCCATCTGTATACATTTTGGGGGCACCCCCAGTATATACGTATGTATATATGTGTGCACTCACATGAGCATTCACAATTGAATACATAGTTATTACTATTTTGATCAAACTGTTATCTATTACATCAATTAAGAATAAGAAAAATAGAAGTTTTTATTTTATCTTTACTTGTATTTTCCTTCTTATGCTCTTTCATTATGTAGATCCAAATTTCTGACCTTTATTATTTACCTTTTCTCTAAAGCACTTTTTAAGTCGTTTCTCTTGGAGCAGGTCTACTGGCAATAGATCCCCTATTTTTGTTTGTTTGAGAATATCTTTATTTCTCCTTCACTTTTTTTTTTTGAAAGGAATGCTAAAATGTTTATTTTATTTTTCTCCTTCACTTTTGGAGAATAATTTTGCAGGGTGCAGAATTCTAGGTTGGTGGTTTTTTTGGGGTATTTTTTTTTTCTCTCAATACTTTCAATATTTCACTCCACTTTCTTCTTGCTTGCGTGGTTTCTGAAAAGATGGATGTAATTCCTATCTTTTTTTCTGTGTAGAAAAGGTGTTTTTTTCCTCTTTCAGAACTGTATCTTTGATTTTTTTTGTAGTTTGAAAATGGTATAGTTCTTTTTGCATTTATTCTGCTTGGTGTTTTCTGAGCTTCATAGATATGTGGTTTAGTGTATTACATTAATTTGGGGGATTTCTCAGTATTTTTTCAAATATTTGTTTCTGTTCCTTTCTCTCTTTTTTCTCCTTCTGATATTCCCATTATGTGTATGTTACACCTTTTATAGTTGTCCCACAGCCCTTGGCTTTTCTGTTCTTTTTTTTTTCTTTTTCTGTCTTGGTTCTCTTTGCCTTTTAGTTCTTGAGAGCTCTATCAATATATCCTTTAGCTCTGAGATTCTTTCCTCAGCCATGTTAGTCTTCTAATAAGCCCATCAAAGGTATTCCTCATTTCTGCTACAGTGTTTTTAATCTCTAGCATTTCTTTTTTGCTTCGTTCTTGGGATTTCCATCTCTCTGCTTACACTGCCCATCTGTTCTTATATGCTCTCACTATATCCATTAGAGCCCTTAGCATACTATTCTTTTTTTTTTTTAATTCCTGAGCTCATAATTCTAACGTATCTGCCTTGTCTGGTTCTGATGCTTACTCTGTCTCTTTAAATTATGCTTTTTGCCTTTTGGTATATCTTGTAATTTTTCTTGATAGCCAGACATAATGTAGTGGGGAAAAGGAAGTGCTGTCAATAGGCTTTTAGTAAAGCAGTGATAGAATGAAGGTGAAGGGGAAGGCTTGAGTCCTATGATTAGGTCTCCGTCTTTTCATAAGCCTGTGCCTCTGGACTGGGATGTTCACAAGTGTTTCTCAGTCTCCACAAACTCCGCCTTCCCCTGCCTTAGATGGAACAGGATGGCTAGAGTAGGCTGGGGTTGGGCATTTCTCCTTTCCCAGGTCGTTTAGGTTCTGATGATACCCAGCAGGTTAGGCTCTGGTTAACTAGTTTTCCCTGAGGGCAGGCCTTGTTAGGAAGAACAGAGTACTCTATTCAGAAACTGCTCCTTTTCCCCGTCCCACTGCTGGAAGCTGAGGGGATTTTTCTCTGATATTTAATGTGGGAACCTGGTTGAGCACCTAGAAGTAAATCTCCCAATGTAGTGAGGCCCCTGTATGAGTGGGTCCACCTAGAGTCTTTAACTCATGAATAGTTCATCAGTTGCAGCTCAGGTTTTCCTGCCCAGGCACTGTTTCCTGCTTGTGAGTCTCTCTGGTAAGTTGTCACTCCCTTATTTCCCTGTCTGTCTCTTCAATTTCGGGGACAGCAGTTTGCCCTGTGTCCTCTCCATTCTATGGTTCCAGGAAGAGTTGTTGATGTTTGAGTCTGCTCAGCTTTTTACTTGTTTAGATGAAGTAGCAATGTCCAGACCCCGTATATGCCGAGCCTGAAACCTGAAGTCCTTCCACAGTTGCCTTTTAGACCAGTGCTGGGGCATTATTCCTTAAACAGCTTTGTGCTTTCCTTTTTCCATGCTTTGCATTACTTGGCCTCTCCTCTTGTGAATGCTGCTTACCCCTCCTTTCTTGCCCCCCCCCCCACCGGGGGTGATTTCTGACAATTCATCCTTCAAAGCCTGAGTTCATCACCATTCTGTTCATGAAGGGTTTTCCAGTCTTCACAATTAGAAATAATTTGTGCGTATTCTATCTATGTTCTAGTAGAATTTTCTTAATAACTTTTTGATGCTATTGCTTAATTTTGTTTCGTTTTATATTTACTGAGATCTGCCAAGGTATTCAATCTGCCAGTATATTCAGTACATTTATGTTAATCTACTCCACGTGCCAGGCACTGGAGATGCCAAGATAAATATGACATGAACCCTTAAGAAGCTCAAAGTCTGATAGAGAAAGCAGCCCAGAAAAGTTGCAGTGTAAGAGGACTGGCGCTATAATAGAAACAGTAAGTCCAAGAGCTCTGGTGTTAGCCCAGATCTCATCTTTTAGACCTAATAAGCCCCTGGAGGGCATGGGCCTAATCTTGTTTTGGTCTCACTGTGCAGAGTCAAGTTGATGTTTAATAAATGATCACTGATTGTGAATCTTAATACTTATGATCAGTTATTTGATTTTAGTAATAACAGTCTCTAATATTTTCAGTCCTCAGACATATAAGCACACTTTTAAAAAAATAAATACTATCACTGGCCTCCTCGCCTGAGTTTAAACAAGGCTAATGAGCTGTGCATCATTGTTGCCATCATTATTGAATTTATTTGATCTGAATGCCACTGTATTAAATATTATCTCCTCTTTCAACTAATTTTAATATTCGTTTATTCTACTATCCCTTTTTGGCCTGAAAGGCTTTTGTATTCAATTCAATTAACTGTTCTTTACCTCAACCTAATGAGGTTGTTACTGTTCTCATTTTTATTACTGAAAAAAGTGATAATCAAAAGGCAAATCAAGAGGTTTCCAATTCACAGCATTTTTAATTCAGAACTTGAATCGTCCATTCCGAACCAATTTTGCCATGCTTCAAAGGCTGTAACATTAAATGAAATTCAGTATTATTTTAAATGATGGGAAGTATTGAGTTCAGAATAAAATATCATTTCCATATTACATGCCAAAGAAGTCTGTTATTTGGTCTATCAAGGTCTATTCTAAAAGTATATTTAAAGTGTCTATAACATCATTTGCAAATTAACATATTTATAAGCTATTGCCAGAAAGTATCATGTTTTCTTCAAATGTGTTCTTCCTCTCCTTTCAATTAAATGATTAAAATTCTTTAACTTACTTTTAAAATTGTAACTTGACTATGTCTGATCACCCTTAGGATATGCTAGTCCTCATCTTCAATTTTTGGTCTAATTCTGGTTATTGTAAGTTTATTGCAGTTAGCACTGCAGGCAGCTCATTCACCAGTTAATTACATACTTTCCTACTTGAACCTCCATGATCTGGTTAGATCTATAAAGATTCCACTTTCTCATTTTAATGCTTCCTTTTGTTTAAATTTAACATATGGGCCAAGCTTTAGACATTATTTCAGCAAACTTTGTCTCCTCAGTTATTTTCAGCTTGTCATTTGATATTTTGTGGATTCATTAATAATTGCAAAAATTCTCTTTTGAAAACTGGTGGCTCCATTTTGCTAGCCACCAGGCTCATGTGACTTCTTAAATTTAAATTAATTAAGAGTAAATAAAATTTAAAATTGCCTTCATTCATAGCAGCCACATTTCAAGTGCCAATGGCTGGTGTATGGGACAGCACAGATATAGGACATTTCTGTTGTAGGAAGTTCTATTGGACAGCACTGTAGGAAATTCATTGTTGCTGTATTTTTTATAGTATATGATATGAATATCTGCATTTCATTTTTATTGGTAGTGAACTTTTAGATATGGCTTACTCTAAATATTTACTTTTATGTCATTTCTCTGCCCTTAAGAAACCTTCATGAATTTTTATAGTACACAAGTCTTATTTGAGTTTTTGGTCAAATTTAGTTATTATTACATTGTAGTAGGCAGCTTGAAATTATAGTACTTTGAAAATTTTTTCTCTTATTAGTGGTATACAAAAGTGATTTTATGAAGTTAATGTGTTGATTTTTTTCCCCCTTGTTTAAAGTCCATCTTCTCCAGTTTCCATTTGGGGAGAAATACTGTTAGTGCTCTGTAAAGTGTGACTTGATTGTCACACTTTATAAGTTTAATATGTCCTAAATGTTGGTATCTTTTATACACTTTTCCGCCAAGCCCGTTTTTTACTTAAATAAAAAAGAAATTCCTCAGGGAAGGAAGATTTTACAGGCAATTTCAGAACAGAATTGATTTTGGTGTGTGTTAATGCAGACAATCTGCCCAGTGTTAAAATGTTAGAGAGAAAAAAAAAAACACACAAGCTGCCATGTTCGTGTGATCACAGCAAAATAGCAGCTTGTATTTATATTTTCAGTCTCCTCGAGGTGGACTGCAGGCACACATGAATGAGTGGATGTACTTGGTGTTGTGTTGTGGTTTTATTTAATGCAGGCAAAGTACATGCTTGTGCATGCACGACCAGCCCTCACATATGCACTTGTTCACAGCCGAGAAAGTGAAAACTACAACACAAGCCGCTCTTTAAGAGTTGTCGGCAACCTGTGTGTGTTTTTTAAATATTAAAGAAGGGGAAAAACAGATTTTCAGGAATATAAGAAACGGTTCTTCTGTTAAATGGCCTGTAGTCCTTCTTCATTTGACAACAGTTAAGGTAAAAACAAAATACTTGATTATTGTGGTTGCATGTATTTATTTAGAAATGTATTTTCCTGGTCCTATTCCTGTATTTCATGTGTGTGTTTCCCATTTGCGCTCCATTTAAGCATGCAAGTTCTTACCACACATTTATTCCAATTTATGGGATATTTAAAAACTTGAAAAAAATGTGTTTTTTTAGTATTTGAGTGAAAATCTAGGTGTATTTGCTACCTGCTACGCAGTTGCAGTGCTTCGATTAGTAGTATGCTGATGCTCCTAATCTTTGGAATTCAGGAGCCCTGGCGTAGGTAGCAACAGTTCACCAATGTCACCCTGAGCTGCTGAAAAGGTTTTGCTTTTGAGATCCTCCTTGTTTTAGAGTAATTTTAGGGTAAGCCTGATTTTTCAGCACTGTTTGTAATGGTAGTTTCACTTATTGACTACGAGTAGGTTAAAAAGTAGTCTGGTGGATGGCAAAGTAATACCCCTCCTGAAATATTCCTAGTTAGACATAGCCTGTTCAGTGATGTAACATAACCTTTTAGAACTGTCACGCAGATTTGAAATTGAAACTGCTCTGCTACTTCGAGGGTAAATGCTTTGAATTACATACTTTCACAATTTTTTCTTAACTATTGAAAAACTTCAAAATAAAGTCTGTATTTTCAGTTCTGACTATATCTATCAACCTATTTTTTTCCTAATTTTTCATCTTTATGGTAGAGTAGAACCGTTTTGTGGGCTTTTTTTTTTTTTTTTTTGCTTGTTTGTTTGTTTTTGACAAGAGGTAGCAGGAGGCAGTGAGAGAGATGACAGCCTGCTATGTAACTCAAGGTATTAGAGAACTAGATAGAACCTTTGATATAAAAAAAACCTCTATTTAGATGGTGACAGATACCACCTCCTGAAATTCCAGCCCCACCTGCCCTTTCCCCTGATGCATTCTTTGATATTTCCTGTCATCCTGACCCTTCTGCTTCATCTTCTTCCCTGTATGGTGATTTCAAACTCCCACCTTCCATGTTAGAATTTTGGAAATTTTTCTACAATCTTCTTGGGCCGGCTTCTACACCTTACCACCACAGCAAATTCCTACTTTCTTTTCTTTGCCTCTTTTAAAATCAGTGTTCACCACCACTTTATGGCCTATGAAAGCTGCATGTTTCTTTTGTCTTTATCAATTGCAGAAACAAAGACAGCAGAACTGTGGTTTACACATTCTTATACTTCGCTTCTCCACCTCTGGTCCTGAGTACATAGGTTTAACTTTTCGTGGGTTGGTTTGTTTGTAGGTTTGTCAATTTATTTATTCATTCAACAAATACTCCTTGAGAAATTACTGTGTACCAGCTACTGTTCTACAAGTTGAGGATCCTAATAAAGAAAATAGTGTCTCTTCTGTTCTTATATAGATCATGTACATTTTATGTTCATTATCTTTCTTTAAAAATACCTGTAAAATGTCTATTTTATCTCCTAGGTTTTCTTCAGTACTCAGTTCTTATAGTATTTTTGAATTATTTATCCATATATTTATTCAAATAAAAATGCATATACAGAAGGGATACAGTATTGATACATGCTACAGCATACAAATATCATGCTAAGTGAATGACACCTGTCACAAAAGACAAGATATATATGATATTCATATTGAGACGTCCAAAACAGGGAAGTCTGTACAAACAAATTAGATTAGCCCTCAGAGCATAGGGAGGTGATAACAGGGTACAAGGTTTCTTTTTGGGGTAATGAAAATATTCTATTGACTGTATTGATAGTTGCACATATCTGTGGATATACTAAAAACCATTAAATTATACACTTTAAAAATTAATATGGAGATAACTTAAACATTTTTGCATTTGTAGAGGAAAACAGAGAAGTGCACAATAAAAATATTTGAAATGCATAAAAATTGATTTATAATCTTTGTCTTTATTGATGTCTCTTCTACAGGTTCAGAGGAAAGAAAAATTCTGCCTGTTTAGAATCCTATCTTGTTTGACTCAAGCTAGCTACACATTCTTCTACCTTCCCTTTATTCCTCAACCCACTGAGTTCTAGTTTCCACCATCTTACTCCAAAAGAAATGGCTTGTTAAAATAGCCAATAACTTCCTAGTTTCTCAATCTAATTAATTGTTTTGGTAATTCTATTCTCATCTCCCTCTGTTATTTTATCTTGCATGAAACTGTTCTCCCTTGGCTGACTTCTAAGACAAATGTTCGCATGATTCTTCCACTGTCTTTAGAACTCAGTCTCTTCCTTTTTGTGTACCTTTTATATCCTGTCTTTCCATAGAATTTTTTCCTTGTCACTTACTTCACCTCTCTGGGCAAGCTCATTCATAGCAAGCCTCAGCTCTCCTGATGACTCCTAAATCTGTAACTCTAGCTAGGCTCATTTACTTGATAGTCAGAGTCTCTTGACTGCCTGCAGACCTCATCTCCTGGCTTTCCATCGGGCACCTCAAACTATACTCATTTATTAAAAAACATGCTTATTCTATTCAGGCTTGCCCCTTACTTACTTTGTGAGTTAATGGGACTAGTTGTCATCCCAGCCAGAAACCTAGTATCTACTCGGTTCTACTCTATTGTCCCATTACCCTTCCGTATCCAAATGATCACCATGTCCTGCCATGGTACTTCCCGAGTACCTTGCCAATGTGTCCTTTCCTCTCTGTTCTCTGTGGTCTTCTGTCCACATTCCCTGCTTGTGATCTTGGCGCTTCACTGCCAAAGCAACCTTTCTAAAACACAAGTCTGATTATGATAGTACCCTATTCAAACTCTCTAATTGCTCCTCAACTTAGCCCGCCCACTCAGTGTTTCTCAAATGGTGCACTATTGGTATTTCAAGTAAGACCATTTTTCATGGTCATTACTGTCTTGCAGATCTTTTTAACACCCCTGGCTTCCCAGGAGCATCCCACCGTCACTGAGACTCACCACCCCGGCGCGTTGGTACAGATATGATCTGGCTTCATAGCTCACCAACACCTTCCCCATCAGTTTCTAGAATTACTTGCCACATGCCATTCACTCTGTTAGAGCCAGAGTGTACGATCTTATCTTTCCTTAGGTGTACCACTTCCCTTCTCACACTACTGTGCCTTGGCAGTCCTTTCTGGAATGCCTTTCTCATGCCTCTGTGTATGAATGGTTCCATTTAAAGCCCTCTGAATTCAAGACTCAGCTCAGGCATTATCTTTTCAGTGAAGCCTTCCCATATCCTTTCAAGCAGAAGTCAGGACTCCCTCCCTGTGTTTTTGTAGCACCTTGAAAAACTTCCTTTATAACATCTGTTCTATTTAATTATTTACATGTATGTATGCATACACATGTGTATACATATACATATTTATGTATATAAATATATGTATATGTGTGTGTGTGTTTTCCTAGCACAGAGACGGTGGATACTTTAGGGTCAAAGATGATATCTTGTCCATCTTTATATCTACAGTGTTTAGCACAACACTTAGAACATGATAGATGCTCAATAAATGCCTATTCTTTGGACAAATGAATTCATCTTTCTTTTGGGACCAATGAGGAATAAGCTTAAACCTAAAAAAAAAAATAGTCGTACACAGTTGACTGTCTTCTTCCTCTCATCATGCTTATATTCCTTCAATCCCTATTATAAGGAGACCACTTTGTATATTAGTGGTTCTCCTTTTGAGTTTTATGTTAAATGTACATTGGAAACTCAAGATGGTACTAAATACAATAAATCCTGAATGAAAATAAAGTTTATGTTGAGGAATGACATGAGTTAAGTCTCAGTGAGACTTAAAAGTTGTTTTCTTTGATGAACACATTACCCTGTTTTGTTTTTATTTCAATGTATGTAAAATAACTTCCACTGTGAGAAGCTAACATCTAGAGGATGGATTCTTAACCTTAGAGTCTTCTAACTCATGAAAGTGTTGGTCAGATATTTTGTGGATAAGGCTTTTTGTGGTAAAAATGCCTCAAAGGGGTCAATGACCTGCCAAAAAGTTAAAATCTATTTGTTCAGAACCCTGGTAAAACAAAGGATTTCACATTTAGTTAAAGTAGTGACTCAGATAAGCACCTTAAAAATATTTTGGTTGAAGGTTTATAAACTCAGAGAGAAGGAACAAAAATTCTGCATTTAACTAAGTTTGCAAACTCTTTGTAAATGAATACACTAAGTTCTTATTTGGTTGAGTGCATGATTGTGAGGTATGTTTGTCTCTTTTATTTTCATGATTAATGATACCTCTGTATTTCAATTAATAGTCAAAGTATCTCAGTGAGTCTGTATTTCCCAAAATTCCTAGAGTCTGACTTGTTTTTATATCATGATGACATACATAATGCAAAAAGATATTTATACATGTTCATGCAGAAGACCGGCAACTTCTTAGCCGTAAGAAACTAAAATGTTTCTGGTGTACTTCCAATCTTGTAATCTTATTCTAATATTCTAACTCAGTAATTAAAACGTGTAGCAAATTATGGTACTCTAGAAGCAATGTAAACCTTATAAATTGAATTTTTACCTGGGATTGTTTTTTAATGTATTTACTAAAAGTCATATAGACCATGCCAGTTGACTCTCTTGCTAACATTTTTCTGTGCAGCTTATCATTGGCTTTCTTGTTTTCTGCTTCACTTTTTTTTCTTTTTTTTTTTAATTTTTTTATTGGGGGATATTGGGAAACTGTGTGTTTTTCCAGGGACCATCAATTCCAAATCGTTTTAATCTAGTTGTGGAAGGCACAGCTCAGCTCCAAGTCCAATCACCGTTTTCAATCTTTAGTTGCAGGGGGCACAGCCTACCATCCCATACGGGAATTGAACTGGCAACCTTGTTGAGAGCTCGCGCTCTAACCAACTGAGCCATCTGGCCACCCCTCTGCTTCATCTTTTGAGGGCTTCTCCTCTCTTTAAAATGATTGTGTTAACTGGATCTGAATTTTCTCCAGTAAATCAATATTGTTGTCAGTACAGCATTCATTCTTCTCTGCCAAAATCTTCCTATAGTTTTCTAATTTGGTAAGATTCTCAACTCTGATTGTATCTTTCACTTCTGCCTCCACATCCTTCATTGTGTTGGCTTCATTTTTTTACAGTAACAGTATCAGACATCCTCATCAGCAAAGGTTGTTTTAGAATTCTACGGGGGACTTGAAGCCTGACATGTCCTGTGTCCCACAAAAATAAAATAAAATAATCCAAGGTCCTTTTTCTCAGTTGTCAGCCAGGATATCAATTGTATTGGACCATCTTGAATCTGGCAGAAGGAGTCCCCATGTCCTTGTCAGCAGTGTAGATTTCTGGACTGAAGTGGACTGTCTTGGGTCATACATATCATGCCTTTCAGGGGCTTTGAAAATCTGATATCTCAGTCTCTCCCAAAGCCTGGATACCCATATGCCTTATTCCTACAACAGCCATTAGCCATCCTCTGTGTTAAACTGAGGATGAGGAGGCAGTGGAGGAAACGGTGGGAGTGCAGCGTGGAGTGCAGCATGGTGGGGCAGCGTTGGGGCTGGGTGGGTGCAGTAACAGGCTTACCAAAGGGAACTAACCCCGTCTCCAGTCCGAACACGGGCTCCAGCAGCAGCCTTGTTCTTATGTTTTGTATTTTCATCTTCCCCATTTCCTGGTGTCCGTAATAGGCATTTGTGTCATGGGTAGTCATCTAGTAAATCCTTTCATTCTGCAGATGTGGAAAGTTGAAGTTTAGAAAGAATATGCCTTAAGAAAATACAACTTGTTAATGGCAGAAATAGAAATAATACCTGGGACTCCAAGTCTTACCAGTACTCTGTAATATTTTATGTCAGTCTTCTTGGCCTAGATTTAACACTTTCTCCGTTCAAGAAGAATTTATCGGATACTTGCTGTATGCAAACCACTCTGTGAAGGAAACAGGCGATGGAAACATAAGTGAGTTATCTCAAGTCTTACTCAGAAGGCAGTGGAGATTGAATAACTAGATACTGTTTCTGCCCTCTGGGTTCCAATGCAGTTTCTCAACCTTGGGATTATTGACGTTTGGGGCCAATTAATTGTTTGCTGTGAGAGGCTGTCGTGTACAGTGTAGTATGTTTAGCAGCATCCCTGGCCTCTACCTGCTAAAGGCTCTATGAGGCATGCTTTTTAAATCTTCACAGGACATCAGACCATCTTGTCTGACAGAAAGGTTTGCAGAGGCACCGCTTAAGAGCTCTTTGAGATCTTAACAAAGGATTTTACGTTCACACCCTTGGTTTCATTTTCAGACCTTGTTTTTCTGACTGTGTCTTAGATTTGATCTTTGCCCAGAAGCAGTGTCTTACTGTTAGCATCATTTGCTGACTAGAGAGGCTGAGAACGTGGAAAAGGTTTATTTTAAACCCAGCAAGTCCCAGAACATTTGTTTTTTAGCAGTTCTTCCTTTAGTTGTTCTCCTCTTTCATTCTATAAGTAACACGTATAAACCTGTCAGCTTCTTCAACACTGCCTGGATAGCTCTTTAGTTAGATTAGTTTACTATTCTTAGTTTACTGAGTACGCTTTCTGTTTTCCAAATAACTAGAGGCTTCTGTGTTGGCACTACATTGTAAAGAACGTTTTTCCTATGTTTCCCCACTTTCATTTAAGCCCTCAATGGCAGCTTCCTCTTGGGCTGTCTGTCTTTTGCTAACAGTCTCATTCACACCCTTTAATCTTCCACTGATGCTTTATGCAAGATCCTTCCAGCTTCTGTTCAGTCCCATAGATACTTCTACCACATGTTTTATGGTTTTCAACAATGTCCCAATTTCAGGTATCAAAACTTGTCTTAGTTATCTATTGCTACTATAATAAATCAACCAAAGCTTACTGACTTGAAACAATAATTATTGATTTCATAGTTGCTGCACATCAGGAATTCCAGCTTAGCTGGAAGGTTTTGGCTTAGGAGTCTCAAGAGGTTACAGTCAGGTATCAACTGGAGCTGCAGTCACGGAGGATCCATACGGGTTCCTCTCCATGTGGATCTCTCCATGGGACTGCTTAAACACTTCCCACAGAGCGAGCAATCCAAGAAAAAAGGGAACTGTATTAAAGAATTTGCAGATATATTTTTTGAATCACAACTGTCCACATGTGGCTTCCCAGATATCCCAGATGACCTTTTCCATTCTCTCCAGCTGGAAGGGGAAATGTCTGTGGGACCTCGTTGGGGTGGAGGGACAAGTTTGGTGACTACACATCACTTCCACTCGCATTCCGTTGGCTAGCGCTGAGTCAATGGCCACCGCTAACTGAAAAAGAACCTGGAGGATTAAATCCAACTGTGTGCCTGGAATGAAGAGAAAGCAGATTTGGTTGAATAGGGAGAATGTGAAATCATCAACCAAAGTAGGGAGCACAGAAAGAAAACATATCTGGTGTGTCTGCTTTCATTCTATATCAAATTGTTACTCTTTATGGTCGTTGCTTGATTTTTCAGTTTTTCTTTAATAAAACAATAAACCAGAGTAAGGTATAGTTATTTTGGTATTTAATAGTATTCTAGGGAGTTTTTTACCAACTCATTTTAAATTTTGGATGAATGCTTGTTTTGAAATTCTGTTTTTGAAGTATGGGCATAACATTAGTTATTGTTTCTCCAAGTCCTTCTGTGCTTCTCTGTCCTACTGCATGACTATAAACCTTCACCAAGGGCTTTATTTTTTCCCTTGGGGCATCTTATTGACTACTTGCATCTTCAGTAATTCATGTGGGCCCAATGCTTTGTCTGTTTTAATACTTCTAATTACCTAATTATGTACTATAATTCAGTGACAAAACGCTTTATCATTTCACTCTTTTCTTAACCCTTTTCTTGCTTAGGAAATATTCTTTTTGTCTCTTTGTTGTCTGAGGAACTCTTCATTATAGACAGCCCAGATACTTGCCTAGCTTCTCTTTATTTTCTCTCTGTGTTGTGACAAGACCTTGTCTTGTTGCATGTCTTTCCAATTAACCCCATCAGACACCTGGGGAAACCTCCCAAGGGCCCATCAGGCCCCAAAACTTTAGAGATATTTGAACATTGACTAGATATTTGATTTGATTTGATTAATGGATTGTTTTATTGTGGTAGGGTTATAATGGTACTAGGTTATATCTTGAAGAGTCCTTATCTTTGAGAGATGCACACTGCGACGCTTATAGATGATGTGATCTCTCAGATTTACTTAAAAGTGCAGCACTGAGTAAGAGTATATGTACAACAAGAATTGACTAGTGATGAAGCTGGGTAATGGAAGGGGTTCAGTCTACTCCTTTCTCTATTTTACAAATGTTTGAATTTTCCAACTTCATAAATTAAAACTTTAGCTTCACACAGTAGAATTTTAGATGGTGTGTTATTGCTTAGATATGCTATGTCTGCCTAATACACATTTTCAGTTCATTGGGTATTTGCTAAAAATGGGTAATTTAAATTACCTCCCTGAAATTTAATTCTTGTAACTCTCTAGTTTTTAATCTTGCAAGTGGATAGCATGCATTGAAATGAAACTATGAATTGGTATATCATTTATATTTTTAATAGTTAGGTATTAAACTCTTACTATATAGCTTGTGGGTATTTGTTATAACATGAAAATTGCAGTTTTTAGTATTTTCTCCCACAGTCCATTCAGATTGCAACAGCTACACAGAATTTAGTTATTCCAGTATGTATAGAAAATTTCCAAAGAATAGTTAAGGAAAGGGACACACAAAATCATTAAGCCACATGATCTAAATCATGGGGCATGAAGCCTATTTAAAGACAGGCTAGATTTCAGTCATCTATTGAGGAAGAAAGGGGAACAGTTTTACCTCTCAGGGTTATTCTAGTTTTAACTTAGTAAGTTTCCCCAAAAAAAATGTCTATTCAGCAATTTATTTTACTAATTACTTCATCCTGAATATTTTGGGATATTTGAGTTTCTAACGGCCTTAGCAACTTTCTTTAATCCCAAATAAGTCATTTAAAGAGTTTTTTATTTCTTTCCTGCTTCTGTGGCTTTGACATCTTTCTGGAACTTCCGTAGCTTCTATAATACATTATTCTTGCTCTGAATCTACTTTCAAGTGAATTTTTCTGTTCTTTAGGTGCTAGGGTCACTTGTCCCTCAGTGAACTCCTCTGCCTGAGTGGGTACTGTCTGGAGGGTCGTCACACTGAGATTTATTCAGAGAAGGGCAGTAACCTTGCTCAGATGCATGGGCTGTTTATTACTGGCCCCCAAAAGAAGATGCCTCTTTGCTGCTAGAGAAAAGATCTGGTGACAGTTGCACATCAAAGGGAATTTCAAGCAAAAGTCAGATGAACAGATAAAAATAAAATACGCTTTAGCTTATTATAAAAATTCGGACCAGAGAAGAAATGCTTCATAAGGCACTAGCATGATTCACCTAGGAACCCAGCCTGGATTAGAGAGAAAGCTGTAACTCACCGTGAGACAGAAGAGGATCAGAATGAAGCATAAAACAGGAGTCAGTAAACCACTCTAATATGGAGTAAAACAAGCATTACGGCTCTTTTCATGATTCATTAAGGAGTATTTTTCTGTTTTAATAATTCCCTGTGCCTCCACGCTTCAGGTGGTCTTCCTCTCAGTCTCTCACTTAATCTGTTTTTAGTTCCAAAGCCACCTAATTCACATCTTCATCACCTGAAGTACCAATACTCAAAGACTAATAATGACCTGTATTTGTGAATAGCTACTACTTGGCAAGCACTGTTCTTGTGCTTCCACATTGTCTCATCTTGATCACAAATTCAGTATCATTATCCCTATTTAATAGAGAAAGCAATCGTTTATTCAAGGTTACACAGCGAGCAATTGTGCAACATGAATTTGAGCAAAGGCTTTTCTTTTCAGGGTTGGGATTTTTCCATTTCATTTCATTAAGATGCCTTCTTATCTTCCTCCTATAATCTGTCCTCTGTCAGGCTTAGTCCCACTTGGAGGACTCAAATACTATTCTTTGTTACTTCCCTGTTCAAAAAATGTAGAGTCACTCTGTAGCTTTTCCTCAGTTGTAAATTTAGCATAAAGCTCTTTTCAGACCTGTTCTAACTTTTCTCCTGTTTCCTGCTCCCAACTAGTACGTCATGGAAACACTTTCCTTTCTGATGACTAATTACCATGCTGCGCTGTACTGATTAACTTTGTATTTTTTCTTCTGATTTGGTTACCTTTCCTTCCCACTGATGTTCCATGTTCCTAAAAATTCTTATTCACTCCTTTTGTGACTAAACCCATTTGATTGTTTACTTCTAGGTGATATTTCCTCTTCCCTTGTATTTTCATTGTGTATTGCATTGCTATGTATTTGCTGTTTGGATTTTTGCAGTTGTATGTATTATAAATAACTAGCTCCTTTCAAGTTAATAATATTCTGCCCTTTTGCTGTTTCACATTACCTCTAAGGTAGAATTTTTGATCCAGAGAGCATTTAAGCAATACTAATTTCTTCCATTTAAAGTCTACATTTTAGTCAGATAACACTAACAGTGTGGTCATGTATAATAGTTTAAATACTGATATTTGCATAAAAAATATAATTTCTTCAAAAAGTTGGTACTAACAAGGTCACATTCTAGTCCTCAAAACCCAATGGGCTAAAACAAAGCAGCCCCCTACCCCAAATATGTAGGCTATAATTCATTTTGCTTAAAAATGATTGTATTCACCATGCAATCATGCATTTAAGCATATGGAAAACATTTGAAATATTTAGATTCGAAGGGTATCATTTCCCTCTGTGATATAATAATTTTCCTCTTCTCAGCCTTTTCTCCTTGACGTATCAGTCTCACCAACGGCACACGTTGTATGGCAATACAGACTTGTACTAAAACCTGCAGCTGCCCTTGGCACCTCTCAGAGATGAGAGTTTGAGGGTAATTCTTGGAATGGTGCTAGTCACTTTCAATCCTTTTTGTGTTTTTTTTTTCAGGTTTCCTGAAATGCAGTTTTTCCAACAAGAAAATGTGAGAAAAATTCTTACAGATGTTCTTTTCTGTTATGCTAGAGAAAACGAGCAGTTGCTTTATAAACAGGTAATGAAAATATCGTACAGGTGGCATCCATTGACTCAAAATTTTCTATACAGCTTGACAAATGATAGAGCAATAATGTAGCCTTTATTGTATCCAAAGTTGTATCATAATAGTAGAGCAATCAAAGAGCTGCTTTTCAGCTGCATGGCGAGAAAAGTAAGCTCATTGAAGCACATATGCTTCTTCCTTATTATAAGACATTCTACCAAATTGTCTTCTATAAGGCATTCAATCTTTTCTTTCAACTTTTGGGAGTTTGTTTATAAACAACATCTTCGAAGTCAATCTAGTAATAAAACTTTTCAGAGTTGTATGTATAAATATTGTTTCTAAGTACAGCATTTATAAATATGTGACATGCCATGTAAAAAATAAAATATCCTTTTACTCTTTCAAATTTACTAGTACTATAACTTTAAAAAGTTCTTTAAATTTTTTAAAATGTATATGATATTCTTTGTTATCTTGATATTTTGATTCATCCTATTACTAAAGCAAAGAAGCTTGTTGGATTATGTTTTATTTTTATTGAAATGTAAATTGTTTACTATATAAAGAAGTATCTCAGTTTCTACTTAAGCTTATGATGTTTTAATAAAAATACATGATGTTGAATATTTTTATATATTCCTTAAAATGTATACTAAGTGGAAATTCAAGCTAAATTAATAAATTAACAATGAAAAGTTACAACATGTCCATTTGAGGACCATCTAAAAAACCAGTTCTCATTAAGGGTTCATGTTGGTAGTTGTGGTGATTATTATAATCACTATGTTGAAGTTACCAGAGAATTTACAGGATGGGAAGAATGGCAAAGGGAGGTGTGAAAACTTCTGATAATGTTCTGTGATCAAACCAGTGTGATGGTAGTAAGGGAATGGACAAGTAGATCAGTGGAACAGACTAAGAACATGTCTCGTTATGTATGAGATCTTAATATGATAAGGGCAAATAGGGCATTTTCATTGACTTGCTGCGTTCGACTTTCCATCTAGAAAAACATTAAATTATACCTTTGTTGGAGAATAAATTCCAGATGGAATAAAGATACAAATGTAAAAACAAGAATTAAATACAATTCCTAGAAAAAATTTAAGAAACTTTTTTATAATCTTAGGGTAGGAAGGGCCTTCCCAAGCAAGATAGGCTATCCAGAAGTCATCATACACATAGTCCCAAGACCAAACACAAAGAAACAAACCAAAAAAAGGGGACTGGGAGAAAATAAATCTCTATCAGTATAGGACTTTTGGAAGCATGTAACAGAAAAATCCCAGTCAGAATGATTTAAACTCTAAGGATGTTATTATTGTACTTTATAAGAAGGCTAGAGGCGAAATGGTTCTGCAGCATTGGTTAGTTTAGTAGCTCAGACCCTTCCCCTGTGATCCAGGTGAATGTCTGTTTTTCCGTTCTTCTCTCCTAATTGTATTGGCTTTTATCACCAAACCTATCTACCCGCTGTCTCCTCTCTTTTTCAAATATTTGAAAATACCTTACAGTAAATGATACAATGGTGGCAAATCAAGGCAGAATAAAATTTTCCTAGGTTACACATTTGTTTCCCTTTTTTCTTTACAGACAGAAAAAACTAGATTAAGGAAGTCTTATAAATAATGGAAACAAGTTCCACTGACAAGGAACAAAACCGTGATAACTACACACTCCATCATTTGTGACGTATGTGGCCCACTGCATTTGTAAGAAAGACTAAACAGGAATATGGAAGATCAGATTCTTGATAATTTAGACAAAGTCTATCAAGTTACGGAATAAGAAAGTATTATTAACTTACTCCTGGGTATCAATCAGTTAATAAGACTTAATTACTCCCTACACATGTTTAAAATCCTATAGATTTTTTACATAGAAATAATATCTTGCTGTAGAAGTACTGAATATTTTGCCAGATCAAATTTAAGAAAAAACCTTGAGTTTCATCACAAGCTGTTAAAGCTATTATATTGTAGTAGGTGACACCCCGTTTAACATCGACCATATTGTTAATAGTTATGGGATTTTATTGAATTAATGAGACTGTTATCATGTAGTAGAATGTCTTGCTGAGTTAATTGAAACTGCAGAGATTATATAAATGGTATTAATGAACTTTGACTGCCTGATGCCTCAGCTTTAATAAAGACTGCTTGGTGGGCTAAATGAACACAGGCAGATAAAAGAACAGGTTCAATTTTGTGAGCCTACAGGCTGTTGATGAAGAAAACTTCGTTACCTTTATTTTCAAATGGCTTGAGTTTGGAGTGCAGTGACTACTAACGATCCAGCAGGCATGAAGGCTTTGAGCCGCAGAAGTGCTGACAGTGTAGGTGGGAGCAAACTACACATTGTAGGAACCAAGAAGTAAACTGACAGTACATTATTTTTTATTCTTCTTTGTCAAATTTTGAGT
This sequence comes from Rhinolophus ferrumequinum, assembly GCF_004115265.2. NCBI lineage: Eukaryota > Metazoa > Chordata > Mammalia > Chiroptera > Rhinolophidae > Rhinolophus > Rhinolophus ferrumequinum. The sequence goes on from NC_046300.1 coordinate 29,755,049, forward strand.
TTATGATCATTCTGTCTTGATAGTTCTCTTTTCCTTTAAAGATCTCTGTATACTTGCCACTTGGAATTATTAATCGGGTTTTACTTGTCTAGAATTGAGAGTAAAACCAACAATTTCTTCTGTCTGTTTAAGAAAATATCCCTAGTTTATTTGGAACTCAACACTGAATTTATAAAAGGTTGTCTTAAATGGTATTCAGGGAACTCTTAATTTTCATTATACAAAGAGCACCTTTATTTATTGATACGAAATATTGAAATACGATTTAGTGTTATTCTTTTACGTTTTCTACATTTTAGTTCAACTTTTACCAATGTGTTGAGTGGTAGGTATTTCATTCATTCAGTCACCTTCTATGTGCTAAGCCTGTAATGGATACTAGGATTCTATGTGTGTTTGTGTGTGTGTGTGTGTGTGTGTGTGTGTGTGTGTGTGTCTGTACACATACATATCATTTAACACAATTTATAATTGTACTCACTTATGTGCTCATTTTATTATTTTGTATCTTGCTCTCTAGACTGAAAGCTCCATAATGGTTAGGAACTTCATTTACTTTTTTGTTCCCAGCACATCATAAGTAGTTAATAAATAATATTTGAAATAAATGAAAACTAACGATGTTTGAGCAAAGAGAGAATCTGGAGAGAGTAGTGTTGCAGAAACTAGAGGGAAGAGAACATTTAAAGAAGGTAGGAAGATGTATTTAAGCAAGAAATCTTTTTTATTAAATTAACCATAATTAGTTAGAAAATATATTGAGGGGAAAAGACCCATTTAGAAGATCACTGCCACCACCAACAACACTAAAAACCTCGTAACAAACCCAGTAGAAACTATGCAGCTCTACAAATTTTAAGACTGGAAAATCTGGTATTCTAAAAATATATTTTTTCTTCACATTAATTTTAGTGCAATGCCAATAAAAATTGCAGCATTTTGTTTAGCATTTCATGTAACTAAATGATACTGAAGTTCACTTGAGTGAAAAAAATAAGTCAGAATACGCAAGATAATTCTGAGAAAAAGAGTAGAGAATATGGAGGAATGTAATATTTTACAGCTCATTACACTAGTAAAATTCCTTATTAAAAAACTTTTTTCAAGCACACCTTTTCATTGGCTCCCAGGACCCTAATAAATAGCCCAAAAAGCAAAATGGGAAGACTCACCATCTCCTCTGAGATAGCTTTATTTTTTATTTTGTGTGTGTGTGTGTGTGTGTGTGTGTGTGTGTGTGTGTGTGTGTATTAAAGTTCTTAACTAAGAATATATAACCCACTGGAATACCAGTAAAAGTCTAGGAAAAAATGAGAGCTAAACATTCAGTTTATGGTAAAGATGACATGTCAAAACTCTCGGAAGAAGACATCAAAATTAAAAGACAAATGATAAACATGGGCAAGTATTTGTAACAGAAATGACTAAGGGTTAATATACGGAATTGGAGAACTATTACAAATCATCAGTTTAAAGGAAACACTTTATTAGGAGAAAATGGCCAATTTGTTAACCAAAAATGACCAATAAAATTTTTGTGTGCAATCTCACTAGCATTTAAATAAGTTAAAACAACAATTTGACTGAAACTTAACAGGATTATTTTGAAAATAGTATAGACATAGGTGAGGATTTGTGAGATGGTGATTTTTATGCTTGAAAGTAAGGGAGTTCTTTTTGAAGGGTAGCATAATTGTGTATATCAGGGTAACATAATTGTGTATATCAGAGACTTTAACGAATGTCTTTACTTATTTACACAGAAATTCTACTTCTAGGTACTTTATCCTAAGGTTAAAGAAAGAGGCCCCAAAAAAAAAAAATACCACAAGGATATCTATGACAGTTTTAATTTGTTTCCTTCCTTCCTTCCTTCCTTCCTTCCTTCCTTCCTTCCTTCCTTCCTTCTTTCCTTCCTTCCTTCCTTTCTTCTTTCCTTCCTTCCTTCCTTCATTCCCCCTTCCCTCCCTTCTGTTTCTTCATACTTTCCTCCTTTCCTTCTCTTTTTTGTGTTTGCTTTTATGTAGTTCTCTAAATAAGTAGCTATTACTTTGATGATTAAAATTATGGTACTTGGTTTTGGGAATGACTTGAGATTATCCCAGGGGAATAAACCCCTCATGATTTTAAAATGTACTTAGCAACAATTAATTCCATTATTACTGGGTCTCTACAATGTTCTTCTAAAGCAGGGGTGTCCAAACTGCGGCCCGCGGGCCAAATGCAGTCTGCAATCCATTTTTTATGCCCGCAGCAAATTCCAAAAATATATTTAGTTTACTTAAATAAATCAGTTGAGGCACTACATACTTCACCTCGAGTGAGTGGACCGGCTGTTTGTGTATTTTACCACATATGGCACTTGGTAAAAAAACGTTGAAAAAAGTTTGGACACCCCTGTTCTAAAATAATCTTTTCAAGGTTTGTTTAGTAAGGAGATGGTTACCTGAAAAGGTTGAAGTGTTGTGTGGTGATTTGTCCCAAATCACAAGTAAATTGTTAATGGAGCATAAATTAGTGTGTAGAAATGTCATTAACTCCTTCTAATCGAAGGCTAGAGGTAACTTATAATGAACTCTGGTAGAGTTGGCTTTCATAATGTTTTGTGAGGACAGCTATAGTCCTAAGACTAGCACAGCGCCACTAGACTGCAGAACACTGTGTGACTGTCCTTCTGTCACAGTCAACCTTCCTCAATCCCACCAGCGAAAACCCTTTTCTACTCTGCTGGCATATCTTATTTTATTTCCTATAAAGTTGGTGTTTTGTCTTATGTTTTTATAAAAGATAATCCGTAGTTATTAAGCAAAAGGAAAATGACAATTTACTTTTTGAGGAAAAAAAAGAGTGTCATCTATTTTGAACTTGCTAAAATATGTTTTTTGATGTTTAAGAGGGGAAAAAAATCTCAATTAACGAGGCAAGTCAGTATGTCGAATACCTTCTTTCCCCATAATAATGGATAAGTAATACATTTTTATAATGCCCTTTAAAGACAACTTAGTAGCTAGTGTACCTTTTCATTCCTTATACATTTTCATATAAGTCACAGGTGAACACTAGTATAAGGAAAAAGAATGACATTGGTGAAATCATTATATAAATTGATAAGTAAACTTGTAGTCGAAATAGATAGAAAAAAACTTTATGGTAGTCTTCAGATTAAACATGTTGGAAATCATACTTTAAAATCTTTGTTTTCTGTCATACCTGCTAAAGGTTGTTTCTTTTATTATCTAACATCTCCAGCTAGCTGACTTAGCTGTTCCTAAACCTACAGACATCCTAATTTTGAGCCATTATATAATGAAAACATTGGATGTAATTTACTTAGGTCTACAGTTCTTAGTTGCCCTTCTCACTGCAGATCTTTACACTGTAGCTCATGATTATAATTTGCATAAATGAAATTCATATTTATGAGTACAGATCTTGAAGCAACTGACAGGTGCAAGGTTGTCTGCCATGCCAATTTATTGTTTGTTGTGTCATTTAAAAGAGAATTGCTCACCATGTTTTAAAGCAGAATATGTGGTGTGGTTGAATTTGAATCAAAGTCTAAACGTAAATAAACTCTTATTTTGCAGCTTTTTATTTTTATGCTTTTCTGTATAATATGGAAATGTTGGTGGGTGGGGATCGGTTCAAGAAGCATTTAACTGGGGTTATTCTGTCCACTAGTGGACTCGAAGCATCCAACCCATTCCTTTCTCTTACTCTTATGTTTCAGGGCATGCATGAGCTGTTAGCACCCATAGTCTTTATCCTCCACTGTGACCACCAAGCTTTTCTTCATGCCAGTGAGTCTGCACAACCAAGGCAAGTTTTTACATAAGCTCAATCTGCTGTAATCTTTTTTGCCTCAAAATCTTTTAAAGTGAAGTTACTTCTGTAAATTGTCAACATTTGGCTGATTGTTAATTCCATTTAATAGTTGTAATCCCAGTTCAACTATGGGGGAAATTTGGAAACTTAAATGTCTTTGCAAATCTTCGATCTGTATCAAAGGAAGACATATAATGAATGGATCAAGAAGAAATTTTTGTGGTAATGGCAAAGTGCTGGAGATTGCTGGTCGTCATACATACCATCCTCTAATGACCCATTCTGTCACTGTAAGCTGCACGGGAACCTTATCTGTGAGATATTTTCTCCTCACCAGGTTTGACTCAGTGCAATTCATAATAGGAGAACACTACCACCAAGGATCCCGGTCTGCAACTAAACAAAAACAACTTCTCATGTTTTTGAAATACATTCATTTATTCTTTCCAGCAAATAACATTAGTAATTATATTTAACTTAAGATACTTGTTAGAATTTATTTTCTCACTTAAGATACCCTCACTGATGGATGGGCCACAGAGGCAGCAAGGAAGCATCTTAGGAATGGGTTGCTACAGGTTTATAAAACTTTGTCAGTATTCCACAGGCTAGCCCATCTACATGCAGAAAGTAAACAATAATGACACAGCATTTCATGTGTTTATATGATCTTTATTAATCAAATGCAGCCATCTGTTTTGCTGAACATACATTAGAGCCTTTGTTAAATTAACTTTTGTTTACTGTATTATATATAGATTAGTATTTTCTAGTTCCTTTTGAGTTTTTCTAATCATGCTGACTTTACCGGATCTGACTACAACCATGTTTTAACTGCCTTTGCTTTAGTTACTCTAAAGAATGATACGGATGAGGTTAGTATTGGGATCCCGTTTTCAGGCCAGTTTTATCTTTTTTAAAACATGCGTGCAGAATATACTTCACAAGAAAGTACAGATGATTGAAAATAGCTTTTAAATGAGTTAGACATACTTGTATAGCTGTTTCAATCCACTAGAATGCAAAAGCAACACTAAAACAGATTTAGAAGAGGTGTTCTCTGATTAATTGATGTTAAAATATAGTAAAAATAGAAGCCATTAAAAGAAAATGTTTTGATATGTTATATTTGACCAGTAAGTATGTGTTTTTTGTTTTGTTTTGGACAGTATGTGATAGATTTTGTGGAGTAATCAATTTATTCTACCTCAGGCACATTCAAGGAATTTGTCATATTTATATGTGTTATTTGAAATAATTAGGTAGTTACCTCATTGTGGTATAGACACGGCAGCTAATATGTTTTTGGTCTTTATAGAAAGGATTTTGTTTGTTATGGAGTTGTTCTTTTTATTTAAAAAGGCTAACGTGTTTTCATTTGCTTATTATATTAAAGTCAGCTTGTGAGTATAAAATAAAGCAACTTTTATATCTCCTTCCATTAAAAAATTACATATTTTGATTGCATGTATTGCTTTTTTAAGTGAGGAAATGAAAACGCTCTTGAATCCTGAGTACCTGGAACATGATGCCTAGTAAGTACAGAAACTTTCTATTATTTTTATTTTTTATACCATCTTTAACAAAGGTTTAACAGCATTATGTTATTTTTCTAATTTTTAGTGCAATGTTCTCACAACTTATGGAAACTGCTGAACCTTGGTTTTCTACTTTTGAGCATGATGGTCAAAAGGTAAATTGTATTGCATAGGTCTTTTCAATATATTTGAGGGGACAAATAATTTCAACAACAGCATATAATCAGAGAAATTATTTCTATAAAAATATAAAAATACTCGTGGAATAAGATTGAATTGAGGATATAAACCATATCTCTGATGATGTTGGCAAATATACATAGATAATATAAAAATTTTATATAAATAAATAGAAACTTCTTTTATACATGTACATAATATCCATGCAATATAAATTCTTAAAAATTATAAATTTTTAATAAGTGCATTTTTCTATTTAATCTGATGCTATCCTAGTGAGTTCATAGATACATTGTTAACTGAAGTGCATACACTCTGTATCAAGTAGAGTGTTTTACTTTTTCCAATGTGTGACTATTAAATTTACACATTTAGCATCAATACTGTTTATCCTTACTCTGTCCTATGTTTCAACTATAATTTTTATTGTGATATATAATTAACATACTGTGACATTCACCTTTTTTAAAGTATACAATTCTGTGGGTTTTAGTATATTCACAAGAATGTGCAAACATCCCCACATCTAATTTCCAAACATTTTCATCATTCCCAAAGGAAGTCCCTACCAGTACCTTCCCATTTTTTCCTCCCCAGAGCCTCTGATATCACTAATCTATTTTCGATTTCCATTTACTTGCCTATTCTGGACATTTCATAAGAATGGAATCATATAATATGTGGCCTTTTGTCTCTGGCTTCTTTCACTTAGCATAATGTTTTCAGGGTTCATCCATGTTACAGCCTGTTTCAGTGCTTCTTTCCTTTTCATGGCTGACTAATAGTTCATTGTATGGGTATATCACATTTTTTTTATCTACATATCAGTTGATGGACTTTGGGTTCTTTTCATTTTTTGCTTGCTGTGAACATTTAATGTACAAACTTTTGTATGAACATATGTTTTCGATTCTCTTGACATAGCTGTAGAAGTGGAATTATATGTTATTTTAAACAAATATGTGCTATCTTAGAGATCATTGTGATTTTTTCATTTTTATTACTCAATATTAGAAAAATTGCATTCTAGCAAGGGATGTTAAGAGTTTTGGGCATATTATTTTTTATATGATTAATTTCTTTTATATTGGTATAATTGATTGCATTCTGGTTAGAAACCATGTATTACTCAGTCACTTCATTCCATATCTTAAAAAATGAAATGGATAATTAATGCTTTTTATGCCTTTTGGTCTAGGTCAGGGCAAAATAATGCCTATAAGCCAATTTGGCCTGCCATCTGTTTTTGTACAGCTTATGACTTAAAACGGCTTTTACATTATTAAATGGCTGAAAAAATATGAAAAGAAGAATAATATTTTGTAACATATGAAAATAATATGGAATTCAGTTTCCATGCCCATCAAAGAAGTTTCATTGGGATATAGCCATGCCTGTTTGTTTACTTATTGTCTGTAGCTGCCTGTTCATTCCAACAGCAGAGTTGAGTAGTTGCAACACAGACTGTATGACCTGTCAAGCCTAAAATATTTGCTGTCTGGCTCTTTATAGAGATAGTTTGCCGACCCCTAGCCTAGGTGATAAAATCTTCCTTCAGCAATATATAAACATGATACATTCTGTAATGGTTATTAAAGGTGAAACTTGCTGTCACCATATGTGATGAAATGCATTATGTTTTGTAACAATAACTTTATATTCTCGGGAAGTGATTTGATGAAGTCATAGACTTATGTGAACATGAAAAATTTGAGCAGAGAATATTTGAATACATTTAAAACAGGGATCATGATTATTTCATGCAGTGGTCATTTTGTATTTTATAACTTATTCTCAGTATCTGAGAAACTGAATGATAAAAATGTGAGGGATACTATTTTTCAGTTTTACCAATTCATGTTGATATCACTGTGTCAAGTTCATGAAAATGGCTAAGACAACAGAAAGACATTCATTTTATCAAGGAACACATAAATGTGACCTCTGAGCATTTATATTAATTACTTGCCTACATAATGAGTAATATATTCCTAAAATGCATGTCTAGTGAATCACTTTTTGATTCTCTCCTTTTTATTCTATTTCATGATTCTATCACTTTTCTAAAAGAAGTTCAAGAAATTAATACACCACTCCCTCATTCAGTTCTTCCAGTTTCTTTGAGAATTCATTTATATCAGTATGCATGATGCCTATTTCAGCAGACGTATTTTTCATAAGACTTTCTTGATGAAGATAGCAGTGCATTGGTTTACATAATGGCATAAAATCATTATGTCGTTGCATGCCTGTAACAGTTTGTGGACTGGCTCTGATTTGTAGAACACATTTTGAGTACTGCTTAAAAAATGGTTGAAAAGATTTTCTAGTTTTATTGGTAGTTGTAGCTTTTCCATTTGTTAAATGCAAATGGAATTCTTTATTATGATAAGACATCCTGATGATAAGGAAGTGTTTTACACTAACTCTAGCTTCTCTTTTGATTTTACTGTTTAGCACTTAAGTGACCCTGAGCATTTGAGTTTCTTAAATTTAAGAGATTTTGTTATAAGTATTCTGAGTGCAGGGGAAATCTTTTCAAACTGTAGTTTATATATAAGCCTTAGACTACACATGAGTTTCTATTAAGCATTTGAAAAATGGACTACATATGAAATTGCTTTAATGACAACTCATTCTATTCAAACTAGAAATTGATTATATGATTTCATTAAGTGAAACATTTTTAAACAGGTTGATTTAGGATCAGTTCTCTCCAGTGATTGTATCTCTATAGAAGTATGTCTTTTCCAAACCTTTAGAAGAAGACTAGATATAGTGATCTGTTTTCTGTGTGATCCTTAGAAATCCTGTCTGAGCTCAGTGCCACCACCCAAGACTGCCTGGTATTTAGGGCACACAAGATTCTTCAGTAAAAGAAAACCAGCATGACCAAAATACATAAAATGTTGATTGCTTGTTTTTTGAAGGAAATTTAGCTTCACAGTAAACAATATCTTTTGACTGTAAATAGTATCTTACAATTAACATGAATTCCAAAATAAAGTTATTTCAATTTAATATCAGTAGAAAAATAATTTAACAAGAATTAAAATATTTTTTAATTTGAATAGAATATGAAATATTACAAAATCAGAAAAAGGTGTCTTGGATATATTATTTTTATAATAAATGACAATAGTGTAGAGGTATCCTTTTCTCCTATTTATATAAATTAACACAAACTAATTGAATCATAAAAATTATTATGGATTTATATCCCTCAGACCTAAAGACACTAGGGCAGACAGTGTAGGAAGTACAAAGGACTGCATTTTTTCCCTTTATTTACTTTTTTTATTAGTTTCAGGTGTACAAAACAACATAGTGACTAGAGATTATATACTTCACAAAGGATAACCCCAATAAGTCTATTACACATCTGACACTGTACATATTATTACAATATTATTGACTATATGCTCTATGCTGTACATTTTACATCCCCATGACTATTTTTTTTTAATTATAGTTGACATTCAATATTACTTTATATTAGTTTCAGGTGTAGTGGTTAGACATTTATATAATTTATGAAATTATCCCCCCAATAAATCTAGTACCCACCTGACACTATACATAGTTTTTACTATATTATTGACTATATTCCCCATACTATACTTTACATCCCCATGACTATTTTGTAACTACCAATTTGTGCTTCTTAATCCCTTCCCCTTTCTCACCCATCCCCCTCACCCCCATCCTATCTAGTAACCATCAGTTTGTTCTCTGTATCTAAGAGTCTGTTTCTGTTTTGTTTGTTCATTTATTTTGTTCTTTAAATTCCATATGTAGTTGAGATCATATGGTATTTGTCTTTCTCAGTCTGACTTATTTCACTTAGCATAATACCCTCTAGATCCATCCATGTTGTAGCAAATGGTAAGATTTCATTAATTTTTATGGCAGAGTAATACTCCATTATATAAATGTACCACAATTTCTTTAATCATCTGTTGATGAGCATTATGCTTGTTTTCACATCTTGTCTATTGTAAATAGCACTTCAGTGAACATAGGGTTGCATTTATCTTTTCAAATTAGTGTTTTAAATTTCTTTGGATAAATACCCAGGACTAGAATTGCTGGGTTACAAGGTAGTTCTATTTTTAATTTTTTGAGAAACCTCCATACTGTTTTATATAGTGGCTGTAACAATATAATCCATCCATCAGTGCCTGAGGGTTCTCTTTTCTCCACATCTTTGCCAGCACTTGTTTGTTGATTTATTGATAATAGCCATTCTGACAGGTCTGAGGTGATGTCTCATTGTGGTTTTTATTTGCATTTCTCTGATGATAGGACTGCATTTCTTTTTAAGACTTGAAATGATCCTGGAAAGACAGATGGAACTCCTTCCAGGAAATTTTTCCTCACACTAACACATGTTCCTCCTCGCCTCTGCTTTCTGCCAGCCTGATTAGTCACCGTTTTTATGTGGAATTCTAAGTTATTTTCTCTGTGATCTTCCCTTCCAGACTATGAGGGCAAGAGCTTTAACTCCTTTATCTTTGTGTTCCTGAATATGGTCCAGTGATGCAAAGATGATATTCTTCTTGAAGATCTCACAGTTTAGGAGGCAGAGAAGTAGAAAAGGATACTGTGGTAGTATAGAAGAAGATAATGAAACAGGACCTGGCACTGGAGCCAGATCTTTAAATATACTTGGGAGCTCCTCAGTGGAAACACTGGGGAGGGGATAATTCCAGGTACAGAATGGCATCCCCTGGATCTCTGGAAGTGAGAGTTGAGGCCATCCAGATAATGAAAGGCCTTATTGACCTGGCTAAAGAATTTTGGATGTTGTTTTTTTCCCCCCAAATGGAAATGATGGAGAGCTATTAAAAATGTTTAAGAAGGTCAATTTGGCATAACGTAATATCGGCTTCCGGTAGATTTCCAGGCATTTTGGAAGGTGGATTTAAAAGCAGACCAGTTAGGAGGAAAGAAATGGTTAGGGCCCCAAATCAGGTTGTTACAGAGGGCTGTAGAAGAGGAGACATGTAAGAGTCCCCTGAGTGCTTCTGAAGAGCTAGAATTGGCAAACTAGGTATTCTTCATGGAGAATGGGTTGAGGTAGGCGTGCAGAAAGGATGAAGGTGTATTTGAGCAGAGGAGGATGAACGTAGCCGTGGGCCTGCTGAATTAGGGGCCCTTTTGGCAATCTAAGATTCCGTGGCAACATTTGAATGTATGAAAGGCACTCAAGAGACTTCTAGGTTATGAATACAGATTAAGTCTTTGGAAAATGGTTTTGATTGAAGCACTGTATATGACTGAGATCTCAGGGAATTGCATATAAGTAGAGAATAAAACTAAGATCGGAACTGTATAAAAAAGCAACATTTGTGAAGCAGAAACAAGAATTAAGCTAGAGAAGTAGACTGAGAATGAGTACTAGGTAGACAATCACGAGAGTGATACAGTAAAACCCAGTTTTAGAGAGAGGTAGAAATTGAAGGCAACATCAGAAGGAAAGTCAGAAATAATATATGCGAGGAAGTCATCAGATTTGAAAGGATAGCTGAAATGTACATGAAAGCATTACAAGGAGTTGCAGATACATCTTTCATAATATGGATATGGGATGGCAAGAGGAGAAGTTGTAGTTGGCCCACATAAATTGTTTTTGTTTTTAAGTCAGCTATCCTTTTGGTCTGGAGAGTTTTAAAATCTTTTCTACTCAGCTATCTATTTTTATCAAAGGACAGTTAGAGAACAGCTTATTTTCTAGTACATAGATAACATCTCTTAAAATATGTATATAATTTTTGGCACGCTCTGTATTTATTTTCTGTCTCATGGCACTCTGTACCCTTATTTTCTGACTTCTTCATAGTTTTGAGAGCTCAGATTAAAACAGTTTTCATGTACTGTTTTTCACGTTTAAGTTTTATTCCACAAGAAATATATTTCCATCAGAGTAGTCCATTTAGGTCCTGTGGCTTAGACAAACTGACCATGGACAAATAGTTCAGTGGCTACCACTACCTCTAACCAAAATTATCTTGTAATCCATAATATCACCAGAAAAAATGGTCAAGGTAATACAGGTAGAAACTATGTTAGACAGTGTTTCCTAGTCTTTACTTTGAGCACAGTCATCTATGTGATGGTGATCAGCATATGATTCCACATTATAAGCATTTGTCATAAGATGATTAAAGTGGTTGCTTCCTATTTAAACTCCCATTGATAAGTGTATTCAAGAATTATGTCCATACATTTGTTAATTTCATGTTGCAGTAACATGTGTTCCATTTTTCCTATTTTCAGGGGAAAGAAACACTGATGCCTCCCATCCCCTTCGCTAGACCACAGGATTTAGGGCCCACAATTGCTATTGTTACTAAAGTCAACTACATCCAGGATCACCTACTGAAGAAGCATGATATCGAGCTTTACATGCACTTGAACAGACTAGAAATTGCACCACAGATATATGGGCTGTAAGTATTAAAGTTTAAATTTCAGCTACATTATGATTTATGATGGTTTCTATATGTCTCAAAGAACAAGAACTGTCCCCACTCCATTTTATTTCATGTCTCTTTTGTGTCCTACGTGCCAGGCTCTGTGCTCATGACTTTCACATATACATTTCATCTAATACTCTCACCAAGCCTGTTAACTGAGTTGTTACCCTTTTTGTTATGGAGGAAGAAATTAAGGCTTATGCTAAGTTTATAGATATTAAACAGTGAAGTCATAATTCAGATCCAAGCAGGATAGGCTCCACAATCTGCAGAGCCCAGTGCAAAATAAAAATGAATGGCCCCTTTTAAAAAAAAATAGTAGTAAGAATTTCAAGATGGCAATAGCAGATCATCAAACCAAGCAGTTTAAGAAGTACAGAGTTGCACAGGACATACGCACATGAAGCCAGCCCTGAACCCAAACAATCCTTTAAGATAGCCGTGTTCTTTCCCTTTTATTGTGTGGTCTTCTGCTTGGCCATCAGAAGTGCATTTCAAAAAGTAAAATCAATGTTTCTCACAGTGAACATTATATATTAATCTTCTTCAGCCATACAACTTCTGTAGCATGCTATCATGACAGAAGAATAGGGAAAAGTCACTCCTTAGGGTGTGTGTGTTTGTATGTGTGTATTCATTCAGTGGCTTGTAAGGTGAGTAGGCAAATTATAAAAGATAGTGGTTTTAATAAATATGAATTAGTTAAGTAGTACTACAGACAGCAGAAGGATCCTTTATATTGAGACAATAGAACATTAGTATCTTGTTCTGGGCAGTTGCTTGGTAGATATTCCCTACAAATCCCATCTCTCAGGTAGAACATGGAAAATTGAAAAGATATCATTGAAATGTACATAGTAGATGCTCAATAAATGTGAATTCATTATTAGGATTACAGAGAATCTCAAATAAGTCAAAGCTTTAGTACCAGAGCGGAGGCCAATTTATTTAGTTCAAAGAAAAGATTATCAATGAATGTTTTCTTTATGTTCTCATGTTACACTGGGTCTTTCACTAATAATAATTCAGTTTTCTTTCTTCTCTGGAATGCCTGACAAGTAATTGATCACGTCTGCTTTTCTATTTTTAATGGTACTTGTTTTCATTTCTGTGACTTAAGCTTAACTTCATCATTGAGAGCAGTTCCACCATTCCCACTGGGAATGAGAAAGTTATGGGTAATGTGGATATTGGCGATACTGTAGGTTTATACTTTTAAGTCTAGCTAATATGTTTGTGTTTACAGGTGTAAAAATTTGTTTTAAAATAGCTAGTGGCAAGGGTAGGAGTTAAATTCTGTATTACTTACTACTGTGAACTCAAAGAATTGGTTTATTCAAATACAAAAACCCATTTTACACCCTCAAAAATTGTTTGCTAAAGTCTAGAAATTGGTCTTAAATATTGGGGAAAGAAGTTATTGTTGGACATGTTTATCATTTTTTTGAAATGCTTTATTGTTCGTTACCCAAGCTGGTGCTTTACGTCGCAGTGGTGGTGTATGGACGTGGGTGCAATGGCTTCTAACCATTGTGCTCCAATTTCCTTTTAGGATGTTGGTTTCCATCAGCTTTCTGTTCATCGTAATGATTCATAGAGCTTCTTTGACATCTGCCTAGTACCTTTCCAGGAAAATTCCATGTTCCATGACATAATTTCTCTTAATCCTTTCAGTTTTATTTTTTAGCAGTACTAACAATACGAAGGCTTGCAGTGACCGTAGCTAACTTATTTATCCTGTTATTTTTTGTGTAGAATCTCATGTACAGTATCTAAAAAATATATATTTTTAAAAATCTTTGAAGAAGTCACTCACTCTCTTAATTGGTCAGTACTACCTTTTATAGTACAAAGATTTTTCTTACTCATGTCATTTATTAAATTTTATTTTATTTTTTTATTTGTGGGGCATATGACAGGTCAATGTGGTTTTATTTTCTCGTCTTTATGCTATCGTAAACTGTACTACTCCACTGTATATTTCCTGTTGTAACTGTGAAATCTTTGGCGCCAAAGAGTAATATTAGTACAATACAAAATAGCTGTTAGAAGCACAGACTTTGGAATGAAACGGACTTGTTTACCTATTTTGAGCTTTGGTTTCTTTATCTGTGAAATGGAAATGAAAAAGAATAGTACCTACTTCATAGAGAATTAAATCGTAATGTGCAAATGCCGTAGTTCTCAGTATATACCAAACATTAAACGTATGTTTGGCAATGCTTTTGTTATCGTTATCTGTCATTCCCATTACTTAATAAGAATAGCATGGCTTTGTGACTGTGGTGAATTATGTGATTCATGAACCCTTCCAGCTCTGGCTTTGGCTTTCTAGTTTTCTTCACTAAAGCATATGGTATTCTTGAAAGTAGAAACATAATATTATAGCTGTCCTTTAGACCAGTGCTTCTGAAGAGATAATATAGAATTTTAAAGTAAACTTTTAGAAACAGATCATAGCAATTTGGCACAGTAATTTTATGTCCTTGAACCTAATAAGTATTGTAGGTCTGTATCTCATTTAAGTGAATTGAAATATTTTGTTCTATATCATAGAAGTAATGTTAATCTAAATAGTTGTTGATGCTGCTCTCTGTTCCTGTTGGAAGTTGGTAATATTCAAATATTAATACTTGAAAATTGTTACAGTTTCAGTAAATTCTCATCAAGTGGACAAATATAAAATAATCACTTTTCAGTTAATAAAACTTATTCTTCCTCAGGATCACATTGGAATCCATAATTGCATTACCTAACGTGCACCTTTGCATGTCAACTCTTTTTTACAGAATTTTCATTTTTAAACAAAAATATTTTCTTATATACTAAAATGTTCTGACAAAATTAGAAAACAATACGATAAAACTGTCAATAATGAACGCACCAAGTGAAAACTGTTTTCAATACAATCCTATAAAATGGGGAGTAAATCATAAATTATGTTTATGTAGAAAGTGTAGCAAAGGGAAATCATACTCCGTTTGAGTCCAGGTTTCTAATTTTAGTCAATATTTAGCAGTTGCATGATACATTAAAATTTATTTAAATCTGCTTTCTAATATGCTTATAATTATCACTAAGAAAAAAATTTTGCAATTACTCTATTTTTAAAAGTAGTTTTTGTGGTTTTTTTTGTGAGATAATATATTTGAAAGTCTCCTGATGTAGCAGATGTGCCATATGTAAATATATTTGTTTGCATTTTGCTAATACATTTATTTAACAACATTAGAATTAATAATTAGTATAAAAATCTTAGTTGTACTAACATTCGCTAAAGTCATTCCAAATTAGCTTATCTTAATTTTAAATAAGTTGATATTTATCTTGAAATATAGGACTAAGGACCCATGATCTTGAATGTTATGTAATAATTTGCTTATTAATGATGTTTTATGTGTATATGTGCTTTATCTCTTGGGTAATAGTAGTTGGTTTTTCTGTTAGGAAATGTTAAATCAGCTTGCTATTTAGGTTAAACAAAGTTGTTTTGACATTAAATATTCAATACTTTGTAAGTGGTATTATAAAATAATATTTCCTAAAAGTAATTTACATTTGTTTTTCATTAACTTTATGAACGATTACTCCTATTTCACTTAGAATGAAGTTTCTCTTGCTTTAATTCAGATAATTAACATCTTGAGTTGTCTTTTGTTCATCAGTTGCTGGTATTAGACTTTTTAAAAATTAAGTTGTATAGGGGCACACTATCGATGCACACTGACTAATTTTCAAACTGAAACACTGACTACATTATTTCCGACTTTCCAAAGGTAATTTCTAAGAGTTTTTGTGTGTGTGTGTGTGTTTTTTTGGGGGGCGGGGAGGTTGGTATCTTTGTTTTTACTATGAGAACAAGAATTTCCTTTTTTTTATCACTTTGGGATTATTTTTGTGCAAAAGCCTCTAAAATATTAGTCTTATGATTCAATCCCTGAGAACATACTTGTTGTGAGTCCAAAAGACCCTTAATCATAACAGATTCAATATAAAGATTCAGTATTGTTTTCACTTAGTACTATAATACTATTTTCTTAAAAGACCAAAAATTAAAGTTTAAAAATAACAATTTTAGCTAGGCCAGAGTAACTGTTTATTATCACCCTTAAATATATTGAATCCGTATATTTTTGACTACATGTTATACTTTGATATAAATAGAATACATAATAAGCATCTGTGGGATATGCAATTAATGTCACTTTTGAGGAAAGACCCTCATTACACACTTGGGCTTTGGCATTCTTAAATTATGAGCGCTTTACAACACTCATGGGATAAATTCTATATCTTCCAAATGTTTATTATACATCTTACATTTCCCTTATTTCCTATTTTCTGGATTAGCAGTTGTTTCACTGTGGTGGTTTATAGGAATTTAATTGAGGAGGTTCTTGAGTATTGATAAATAACATGCTAAATTTTGTGATATAATTTTAAAATGTTTATAAAACAATATATTTGTTCTAACACATATCACAATGTAATTATGTATGACTACTAAGTTTTTTAAAATCTGTATTTCAAATACAAACATATTGTAAACAATGTTACTCTGTCATTAAAGTCAGTATTACCCACCTTCAAAATTCTCTCAACAGTTGAAGCAAAAAGCTTCCTATTCTAAACACAGTTAATGACTGAAGTATTCTTTTCTATTCAGTGATATTTCTTATATGTTAAATATAAAAACCAGAATGAGGGATTAGAAGGTGAAGATCCAATGATACCTTGTTGTCATACACCACTGGATATTCCCCCAGAATTACTCCTGTTGAAAAAGCTGCTTATTTTCCCTTCTGTATGAAGAATTATCAGGATTAAGAATTATGGAGAAGAATAATTAAAGTATTTGAAATAATGATTAATAATTGTTAATATACTAATGGCTTTACATAGATTGTCTTATTTATCCTCCTAGCACATTGGGGTAAGTACTGTTATTATCTCCTTTTATTAGATGAGGAAATTAAGACTTATCAAGGCTTAATTTAGAGCGACCAGCTACCAAGATTTTCAGCCAAGCTTTGAACTGTTAAGCCTATATTCACACTCCATTGTGACTACATCTGTGAACATGGTAGAAAACTAAGGCACCCACAGGGACTATGTCAGATTGCACCATGAACCAAACTCAGGGTGACCAGATAAGCAAAAACAAAACAGAATAAAACAAATCAAACAAAAAAAACAGGCAGGTTTCTTTTTGTTTTGATCACTGCTGTTGATCACAACAGGAAAGTCTGATCACTCACTAACAAGGCCTGGAATCAGAAGAGCCTTGTTAGTAGTGATCAGAAGCCATCCTGGTGGGGAAGAAACGGAAAACCAAGGGCAATGGAGAGACCCGGTCACAGCCATGCCAAGAATTAGGGGAAAAAAGAGCTCAGGACCCTCCACGTAGACAGAGGTGCCAACAGCAAAAGTATACTAAAATCAGAAGTCATTGCCTAAGACCTAAGTCGTGTCGATGTCCAGCACAGTAAGTCCTTACTTAAAGTTCTTGATAGGTTCTTAGAAACAGTGACATTAAGCAAAACAACAGGTAACAAAACCAATTTACCAAAGGCTAATTGATATAAGCAAGAGTTAAGTTCCTATGGCATATTTCTGGTCACAAAAACATCACCAAACTTCTAAATACAGACTCCAAACACTTCTAATATTAAACATTCAAAGAAATGTGAGTTACACATACATTTAAGAAAGATTAATGAAAACAAGAAAGAAAATTATTTTCTAACCCACTTCTTCCAGTTCAGGGTCACGGGTGGCCAGAGCCTACCCTGGCAGCTCAGGGCACAGAGCGAGAACAACCCTGGGCCAGACCTTTGATCATAGGGCCACTCAGACACACATACACCCACCGTCACTCAGAGTGGGACAATTTAGACATGCCAGTTCACCTAATGTGCGCATCTTTGGGATGTGGGAGGAAAACGGGATACCCAAAGGAAACACACTCAGACATGGGGAGAACTTACAAATTCCACACAGTCAGTGACCCTGGCTGGGAATTGATTTTTTTTTTTCTCATCAGCATAATGAAATGACATGAATCAAACGATGTTATTCAAAGACCTGCTGTACTCACTTTATTTAGGTCAGGCTGCTGGATAGAAAAAATTAGGAAGTGGGGAGGAATAGGAGTGATTCTGTTATCTTATTCTTAAACTTGACCTACATAAAGAGTTAACTGATGAGATGGAAGAAGCGGAATCTGTACTGACAAAGTAATCACGAATTTTAAGATTAAAAAAAGGCCAAGAAGGAAGGTTGTAGCCAGTCACACATGTACAAGTTTAGGACAGGTGCCATCCACATGCCTTTCTAGGTAAAAATACACTCTTCCCACTGCAAAGTGCATGAAAATTAACTAAAGCAAGAGGAAAGCAGGTCTTAAAGGACTGCTTGAAAGCAATGTGACCAGTAAGGATATGGTTAGGTGTATATAACTGAATGTAATTGTCAAAAATAATGATCCGTAAAACATTATTTGGATAGTAGATCTATTTAAATCTAGTGAATAATTCAAAGTGGGAAAGAAGTATAAAATTTTACATTATTCATTAGCACACATGGAGGAAAACAAATATATTATTTCACTGATGTTTCTAATCAATTAATATTTTTTGTTTTATGAAATTCCTGTGAAATAGAAGCTATACAATAGGATTATGGAGGTGAAATGAAAAAAAAAATCATGTAGGACACAGTCCTTGGCATATTGTAAACACTCAGTAAGATGTTCATTGTTACTAACTTTTATGTTCCTGACTAAGTCTCACTGAGTAGTAATAATAACAGGAATGCTTGCTTACAAAGGAAACCCTAACAAGATGACAAATAATATTGTCAAACGTTAGGTATAACACTATATAGAAATGCTTTAAGCTCTCCCAATATAAGACAGAGATTCTCTATTGATTTATAGACAAAGTCCAACTGTCTGCTACTTAAAAAGAGACATCTAAAATAAATTGATATGGTTTGATAAAAGGAATACAAAAATGGCAATAGTAATATCAAAAAATATATACTTTGAAACCAAAGCGTTGAAAGGGTATTCTTTATTAATAAAACATTCAATTATAATAGCCTTGAATTTTGGTACAATCTTTAACAGCAAGGAGTTTGTCTGTCTTGTTCATTAATATATCATAAATGCCTCCTTAGCAGAACCTGGTACATGGTAAGCATTCAGCAAATATTTTTGAATGGATGGATCAATGGGGAGGAGGTGAAAACAAAGGAAGGAAAGATCACAAACCAATTATAGAAAGAACTGAGTATTTAAAATATAAAAGTTTTGCAAAATTTTCTATTTTGAGGAACATCAACTAGTATTAAAAAATTAAAATTCTAAATAATGAATAGAAAAACGCACGCATATATAACAATCTTCCAGTGACCATGATTTTCTAAGAAAAATAGCAGTGGAAGACATTTTAGAGGGTAAGTTTGAAATTTGACTACCCCAAAATTTTACTCCAATGTAATTCAATGCAAAGACAAATGTGTTTTTTTTAATTGCAATACATAAAAATATTTGTATTCTTTACATATAATAAACCCTTAAAACTAGTAAGAAGTCACTTACGTCTGAATATCGTCAAGGATACAAGAAACACTAATCAGTTTATTAAAACTAGAGTAGATTTTGAGTAAAATGAAATGAGGTAATCCCAGGACATCAGAACCCTTATATGCCATGCTAAAGACAATGTAGATCTGTGCTGTCCAATAAGTAATAGCCCCATGTAGCTATACATTTTAAATTAATTAGAATTAAATTAAAAAATATAGTTCCTCAGCCACATGTGGCTAGTGGCAACTCTGTTGGACTTCACAGATATAGAACATTCCACTCATTATAGAAAATTCTGTTGGACAGCGCTGGTTTAGATCTTTATTCTATGGTAACGGAGGGGGGTGGCATTGAAGCATAGTTGTTTCATGGCCGTATCTGTGGTTTAGAAGAATTGCACTGGTTACACAATGGTAAAGAGGTTGAAGTGGGAAGTAAGACTGGGGGAGCAGTGATTAGCTGCAAAAATAGTAACTTCCGTATTCTAGAAGAGAGGTGAGGGTGGCCTGAAACAAGATAAAAGCAGTGAGGACAGAGATAAGTGTAAATAAGTTGTTAGAATCGTTGGTACTTGTAATAAATTGAATATGGGAGTGAGCGAGAGGGTAGAATCAATGTTTATTTGGACAGGAAGATCAGTGATGGTAAAAATCACAGAGAGAATGAATGATAAACTTCAAGGGAAAGAAGAATTCAGTTATGGATGTGTTGAGTTGGGAGTTTTTGTGGGATCATAGATAGACAATTGAATTATGATTCTCGAGCTTTGGATAGAGATTTGGAAATATTCATTTGATAATCCACGTGCTACATGATTGAAATTGCTAGCAAAGTGACACAGGAGAGGACAAAGATCAATTCCTAAAAACATCTACCCATGTGTAACTGACTTTTGAGAAGGTAAAGCATTAAATGATTTGGTCTAATTGGCTTTTAAAGTAAATCATTGTTGTTTATGTATTTAAGAGAGGCTAGACTAGAGATAAGGATACCACCTAAGAGGGTTTTGCAATTGTCTGGATGAGAATTGCTGATAGCAATGGAAAAGATGCAGCTTGAAGAAATATTTTACAGATACAATCTATGATTTAGTACTTACCCGATACATTTACATTATAAGACTTTTAAATGTAATAGCTTATGAACTTTGAGAAACCAGTGATTTCCAATATGATGTTGGAATGCTGTCACTAAAAAAACTGTAACTCTATATTTGGAAATATACTGCTTACATAGACCAGGATAATTTTTTTCTTATTATTTCTAAAATTCTGCCCAGGGTTTGAAATTTCTTCCAATCAAATGGTTTCTTCCACTAGTGGTTTGGAGTCTCGTAAATATATTGGACTAGTGAAAACAACCAAAAAACAAATGATGGCATTTTCATTTAATGTATTTGAATAGCTATAAATGCTTCCAAAATATCTAGCTTCTAAAAAGAATATTTACAATGAATGTCAACATGCTTCCAAAATATATAGCATATAACTTTTTATCATAAACTTTTTAGTTCTGCAACTAAGATTCCATTTATTAAATTGTATTTGTTTGTTAAAACAGTTCATTTATTAAAGATTAATGTTTTCTCAAATTTCCCGCAAGTATGTGATTAAATTCAGTTTTGGAATTTGTATTTCTGATTAATAATCAAGGTGATTGAAACACAAGACATACTACACAGCTGAGAAATACTGATGTGCTAAAGACTGCTGGGCCAGAATACTTCATGATAGAACATAATACCCCCCACCCCAACACCATTCCAGGTACTAAAAGTCATCCTTTGGGGGTGGCCGGTTAGCTCAGTTTGTTAGCGCACGGTGCTAATAACACCAAGGTTGCCAGTTTGATCCCCGCAAGGGCCACTGTGAGCTGCGTCGTCCTCCTTCTCAAAAAAAAAGTCATCCTTATCTTTCAGTTATGTATCTTAATACAACACTTGGCCAACGCCAGTCTTAAACTCACTAACCAGACCAGGATTAACTTCAGGTTACATCAGCATTCCCTAAAGGAATCCTGGTAAAACTGTGACTTTACAATTGTTGTCATATCTTCAACTGAACGTAAATGTACAGGAAAAACAAGTATTACTCCAAAATTCGCACACATAAAATCCCGTCTAATGAGGGTCATAAAAAAGAACGCCTCACCAGAAATATTAATATATCGTCAAAGTTGTTTTTAAATCACAATAGAACAATGGAATATCTTTAAGTCGTCTGGTTTAACAAAAGAGTGATATAACTATAAATCCAATATTGCCTTTCAGTGTATTAGCCAGCAAAATACATTTAGATTAGAAGGAAAATATTTTTTATATTCAAATCAAAACTAAGTTCTAAAGCATGAAGGAGAAATTTTCAGGACTTAACTTGGAAATAATAGCTAAATGTGGGTAAAATCTTGGCATTATTAATTCTCTCTCATATTCAGTTTTTCTCCCTCATTTTTATCCTTGGCTTTTTTATCTCATGGGTCTCTGATTGTTTTTCTACTCTCTGTTTCCATAACCAAGTAAGCCAGAGGCAAATTGAATATCTATAGCTAATTGCCATAATAAGCTCTTTCCTATTGCTATATGGTAATTCCTGTACGATATCATACTAATTAGCCTAACATATATAACTTATATCAGTGATTACAGTGTGTGTTTCTTATGAATCTCTGACCAGACTTAAGCATCTACCCTTATTTTCTGACCTCTAGGGACTCTGCTTACTATGTGTAAAACCTTTTCTGGGGACTATTAGTACTTCAAATAGAAGCCTATAAATTGCCAAGTTTGACTAGCGTTTAAGACATTTGATACCACCACTATGCGTTTTGTGTGAAAATTGTAAGGTATTTTTCTGACTTTTGTAAAATTATTTTAAGGGCAGTGTTTTACCATTGTATATAATTTTATATGATCCACAATACCAGCGTAGAATCCTACCTTCCCACCATTAGTTCTTCCCTGAAATAAATGTTAGAAAAATGATGAGCTTGCTTAATGAAGAGAACCTCTTCCAAGCTCATAATTTCACAAGATGCTATTTTACAAAGGCTGTCAAATCAATTAAGGAAATTTGTCATTTACTACACCTATTAAAAAGGATAAAAATATAAGAGCTCCTCTACCATAAACTGTAGGAAAACTTTTTCCTTCACTAATTAAGGATACAGATGAAACACTAGTAGAACATGTTGCTTTTTACTTCTTTTTGCTTTTGGCTACTTTTTGTTCTTCATCATGTATTTCCTTATCCCCTCAAATTTCTTATTTTGTAGTTTTAAATAAATTTGAACCAGAATTTAAGTGCAGAAAAGAAATATTTTTTTGTTTGTTTGTAATTCAGTTTGGCTTCTATATATACATTTCAGTTCCAAAAACTTTCGTTAAAATTTGATTTCTTTAATAAAAATGCCTTTATTTTTATTTTATTTCAATTATCTCTTAGATATTTTTGTCTGATTTCATAGATGATTTTTTATATTGATTATCACCTCCAAAAGGTTCTTATTATAGATGACTTGAACTGTAAATTTCGTGTGTGGTTTAAAAAACAATTGCAAGACTTTAAAAATACATGTATTTTTTTTAATTGTATTTAAATTTATTTAAAGTCTTATTAAAATTAAATGTTGTACTACATGGAATTTGCTGGAGAAAATATGTTATACCTTTTAAAAGACCTTAATTTAAAAGAATCATTTTAATAGACAAAAGCCCCCATGGAGGAGGCATCAGAAAATGACTAGGACTGGGAAAGAAAGAGTGAATTACAGGCTGAGAGCGCACACCTGTGCTGAGTAGATTCAGCATTTATTAAAGAGAACCTCTGACTTAATTACATCAATGGGACTTAAACTATTAAAAATAGTGCGAGTGAGAAGGGAGCATTGTGGACGCTGTCAGAATTCAGCCGGAGCAGTGACACTTCAGAGAACCAGAGCTCTAGTTTCTCTAGCTGACCAGTCCTCAGGTATGAAGATGGTGAAATCTCTGTACCTGGGGTGGGAGCAGGGGCGAGAACAGAACTACAGATGTATTTTAATGGGTAAAATTTTATCACGTTGATTCTTGGTATATATTGTAGATTCAGTTCATTTAAATTAGTTTATAATTAAAAGGTCTTTATTTTATTTGAAACAAGAAATATGCAGACAAAAATAATATTTATGATATATCTTTCAGCACCTTGTTACAACTGCTGAACTCTTCATTCATTGCAACGCCAAACCTGATCCCACGTTCTGGGTTGCAACGAATGCTTCCAAAAGTTAAGTTAAAGTCAGATTGAGAGTACCTTCTTTATAGGGTTGCCACATGGAGTTTCTATTTGAAAAGCACTTTAAACAGTGTCTGGCACATAGGGAACACTTTTATTAGTGTTCATTAAATTAAAAAGTAATGATAAACCATAGCAAGGATCATAAAATTCTAGTTCAGACCTTATACCCCTAAATAATAATAAAAATGATGAATCATGTTACTCCTTTAAATTAAAAATTAACAGGGAATAGTTCTTTCCGGAGTCATGAATCCCCATATACCAAATGCCTTTTGCTTTGCTTTTGTCCATCAATAAGCAGCCGTCTTTTCTGTAGCTTGATCAGTTCCAGGCAGGAAGAGTGCCTCTGCTTCTTTCTTGGTATTTATGACAAAAGTTCCAAATCAGGGTGGACTGGCTCCGAATGTGATTTTCCTCTTATCTTTGACTTTTCACTTCCACTCTTTTCTTTTGTGGGAAATGCAGTTTTGAAACAATATTAAATGTGAGGTGA
Source organism: Rhinolophus ferrumequinum (assembly GCF_004115265.2). Lineage (NCBI taxonomy): Eukaryota > Metazoa > Chordata > Mammalia > Chiroptera > Rhinolophidae > Rhinolophus > Rhinolophus ferrumequinum. Next base: position 29,779,429 of record NC_046300.1, read on the forward strand.
GAGTGATGTTTCCTGTTCATCCTCTTCTGTGGGTTATGTTGCCGCAGGTAGAGAGTGGTGGGCACATCTTTTCTGACCCAGAGTTGATCTGACAGGCTTCCCACCCCCCGCCCCCACCGCTGCCCTCCAGCACCATGGCTTCCTGCCCATGCAGTCTTCTTCCTTCTCACTCCTCCTTCCCGCATCCCCTTCCCTGTCCAGTCGGCCCCTCACTACATCCCCACCGACAACCAATGCATTCTGCTGGTGTGAGGATATAACAAGCAGAAAAAGGAGGGAGGCAATTGAAACATGGAGAAAGATTTTTAATGTTTGGTAGCCATACATTTAAACCATTTACATATTTTTTACTAGTTTCAGGTGTACAAAGCAACATAATAGTTAGACATTTACACCCCTGACAAAGTGATAACCCTTTTCCCCCAATCTACTACCCCTCTGACATCGCACATAGCTGTTACACTTCCATTGACGATATTCCCTATGCTGTGCTCCACATCCCATGACTATTCACACACACACACACCTATACCTCTGAATCTATTTCTGTTTTGTTTGTTCATTTATTCTGTTCTTTAGATTCCACATATAAGTGAGATCATATGGTATTTGTCTTTCTCAATCTGACTTATTTCACTTAGCATAATATTCTTTAGGTCCATCCATGTTGTTGCAAGTGGTAAGATTTCATTCTTTTTATGGCTGAGTAACACTCCATTGTAAATGTAGCACAGGTTCTTTATCTAGTTGTCTGTCAACGGGCATTTCGGTTCTTTCCATAGCTTGCATATTATGAATAGCACTGCAGTGAACATCGGGGTGTATATATTTTTTTGAATCAGTGTTTGGATTTCTTTGCATAGATACCCAGGAATGGAATTGCTGGGTCATAAAGTAGTTCTATTTTCAATTTTGGGGGGAACCTCTATACTGTTTGCCATAGTGACTACACATTTATCTAGATTTTATATAGTCTCACTATTTATTTTTCATCAAGCAACACTGACACACATAACACTTTCTCCCCTTTTTATAACTATTATAGATCTCTGAAGAAACAAGGTTTCACTGATTTCCCTGTATTCTGCAGCTGTAGGTTTAACCTTTGACTACCAAGCCCTGCATTCTGGAATAAGGTTCCCAAGACAATGGAAGACTAGCCCACCAAATCCAAGACCAGCACTTCACTGCCAAAGGGCGGGTCCCAACCGCTACCTCAGTGCTCTCAGCCAGCTTCTGACTCTTTCTGATTGGCCTTTTTGCTTCTGGTTGCTGCCCACTCTGTTCTGGTTGGTCAGAAATGAGCTCCTCACTTAGCTGTTCTTAGATTCTAAGTTTTCACATTAAGGAAATTTGATTATGCTGTGTATAATCAATTTTTTCTTGCCTTTTTTTCATTTTACCTTTTACTTGATTTCACTAATTTATGATGATTTATTTTTTCAGTTTAATGATTTTTTTTAAAAAGAGAAACCATCATTCATTCAGCATTCCCTATATTATTAAGCACCCACTGATACCAAGCTCTGTGCTTTATGTTTCCATCATTTGGGGATTTGAGGATTATTAATTAGAACAGGGGACAGCCTCTGTAGAAGACTACATAAGAACAGTAGAAACAATTTGGGACAAGGGCATATTTTGAATCAGTGAGTGGAAAAATACTCTATCAAAATTTTTGCAAAGTAGTATGCAGCTTAGGATTGGTGAGTGCCTTCTCCCCAGTGTTTCAGCAGAGGCTCAACATTCCCTAGCTATCAAAATGTTATGGACGCGTTGCCTTATGAATGAGATATTAGACAAAATGGCAGAGTCCAATATTAAAGTTGCACATCTTTGAAAATAACACAAATGATTAGGTTCATTTCTGTGAAAACACAGAAAAATAAATATTTTAACCAACAATGATCAGGTATTTTGTTTTTGTTTTGTTTTTACCAGCAAACCACTGTTTTTATATTGAAAATGACCGTCGCCCTTCTAAAGCATGATCACTTTAACAATTTATATGCCTATTTTTTAAAAAACCATTTTTATTGGGGAAGGGAACAGTATGTATTCCCAGGACTTTATTGGGGAACAGTGTGTTTCCCAGGATCCATCAGCTCCAAGTCAAGTTGTCCTTCAATCTTAGTTGTGGAGGGTGCAGCTCAGCTCTAAGTCCAGTCGCCGTTTTCAATCTTAGTTGCGGGGCACGCAGCCCACCATCCCATGCGGGAGTCGAACCAGCAACCTTGTTAAGAGCATGCGCTCTAACCAACTGAGCCATCGGGCTGCCCCTATATACCTATTTTAATGAAACATTATTACTCAAAATACTTTCATTACTGATGTAGAAACTACATTAGAAACCTGTTTCATGGCTGTGTAATCAAATACGCAAAAAAAAAAAAAATGTGTTTGACTTCAAAATATTGCCTAACCTCATTTCTCAGGTCATTCACCACATTTGGCTCTAACTAGAAGTATTAGTTACGTGCATGAGTAAAACTCACTCTCAAAACACACCACTGGACCTCTATGGGAGGTATACAGGAAGCCTCCCGTGGGCTGGCTGTGAAGGAATCATTTCATATGTACAGTTTGGTATCTTCGTCTTAAAAGAATCAGTTTCATTACTTTACAGTCACATGCTTTATGTGTTTTATTATGTATGGATGTGTGAAAAATTGATGTTAAGTACCATACAGCAAAACCAAAACAATACACTTGATACTACTTGATGATAAGCATTATGTTCTTAAATATGATTTTAAAGTGAAACTGTAGATTACCTAAAAGAGAGAATCCAGACTGAAATGGCTGTCCTTTTCTACAAGATACTAACTCCCCCAGTGACATATTTGGATGAATCTTGTTCTCTACTTCATTTTAATTGGCCAGAGCCTCCTGAGAGTCCATGTTTATTCTTAAGAACAATTGGGAGCATACAGGCACCTTGAGAGTGCCATAAAGAGAACAGTGCATTTGAAGGACCTTGGATACCGATAGAGTAGGGTCCTGGCTCCTGTGGCAGCCATAAAAATAGCTGAGGCAATGAACTGCCATACCTCCTTTTGAACATAAGCTGGAAGTTAGAGGATCTGGGAGACAATTTGGTAGAGTTCTATAAAAACCTTGGCTTATAAGAAAACAACTAAAGAGAAACGGTAAAGGGAGTGAAATGATCCTGTCCCTTGGATTGCAAACCACAGTCCAGTTGGCCAGCTTTGGATTTTCAGCTATTGCCCAGCTGGTGAACAGTTCAAAACTATTTTAGGTCATGTGATCTCATCGTAGCCAATTGGGTGGTTTGGCAGACAACAGCATAGTAAATATCTATTCACACAAATTGTATGCATACTGCATTTGTCCATGTGCAGTCTCTGCTTGTCTGTATTGATGATAACATATCTACATATATGGATGGATAAATTGTGTGTATAGGTCCATACCTGGATATTTATATACAGTAATTATGTATTTTGATTCCTTCTAGGAAACATAATGGTAGGAATAATCTAGTTAATTCAGTTTCTGTGGGGATTTTTTTTAACTCCTTTTTTTGTATTTCCTCTAGTTGTAAAAATTACAGTGATTACACATCATAAAGCCTATCTGTAATAAAACGCATCAGCTGGCCAAGGTTTTCATCGCTCACTCAATAATCCATTAATACAGCAACGCTGCCCAGGCATCTTTATAATACCAACTCGGAGGTAATTTTAATCAGCTAGACCAGCTGGTATTTAACAGCAGCTGCTGGAGATGCCACAAATATACTCAATAGCTGACATCTTTATTTGCAGTTTTTCAAGGGGAGAAGAGATTCTCCTGTGGTTACTTGTATTAAGCATTTAAAAGAAGGTGTAAAGTATACAGGGGTTTATACCTAAATGAGAAGGGGGAGGGATCAATGATAAAAACAAAGGTGATAAATTCTATCACGAGGAGAGGTTTGTGAATGAAGAAACTGCTCAACTGAATAACAAGATATTGGCTTTGGGTGGACTTCAGACCTTTTTCCTAGTTATATTTACACCAACCTTGGGCATCGCTAACAATAAAAATGTCGTCTGTTGTGTAGCATCCTTATATCCTTATATACTAGATCCTTTACTATATAAAGCTGTGGAAAATAATTTGATGCTCTGAACGAGTGATCTGTTAATATGCATGTGTTCTGTCTCAGCCACTGCATGTCATGTCCTTTTTTGGTTTATGAATATATTTTTTTATTAATGTTCAATTTTGATTTTTAAATGAAAGGAATCATCAATATGTACTGTCTAGTAGTAAACGTGGAATGCTGTTTCACATCGGTGTATTTGAGCATGTGTGGAGGAAACAGGCATCGGCAACATGAAGTGAACAGTCACAAAGCCATTATAAATAAAAATTTAATTACACTTGGGGGAACTTGGCTTCCAAAGCTCCGAAATCCATAATGGAGCTTGCTGGTAGTAAATGCCTGATCTGTTTGTTAAACTCCACTGTTCCCATCCCCTTTCTCATCTTCTTTTATAAAATACTTTGACATCTCCACTGATTTGTAAACAGAGCTGACTTTCTGATTTATAAACTATTTTTCCTTTACCTCTTTAGATGAGAATCTTACTTTTGGTTTATTAAGTAAAAGAGAAGAATTAGAGTAAAATAGGGAAAGGAAAAGGTATAGTTAGAAAAATAAAGGTCTTTCAAGACTGTTACTTGGTTACCACATTTATAGATGACAGCTTTGCACGCAGATAGCTGGGTATTGAAATGTGTTGGTGATATAAATGTCTAATACTTATGTGAACAGAAGTTAAGTGGTTTTCATTTTCACAGAAAATTTCTTATGTCATTTTCTCTGAGACTGATTTTAAAATTAAAGTAAATATAAAATAATAGAGTTATGGGCCTTGTACACTTGGTATAGAAATAGTTTTGTTATTTCTGACTCCTGTAGAGTAATCAAACGTTCTTTTCTTATGCTAATGGTTCTTGCTGGGAAATGAAGCATTACAGACCCCTAAAAAAGTAAAATGCATTACATGTTTAAGTGTACTTCTGTACTAAATTATCAGAGGTTAACAAAATTCATTGTAATACCAAGTCTTTTTCAGGTAGCTTCATTTATCAGTGCCACTGATTCTCTTTTTTCAGAGCCAAATAGTGATTTGTCTGTGTTGGACTATGATTGATATTTAAAATTAAAATCCAGTGACAGAATGGATTACTGAGATAGCAATTTGAATTTAAAAATTACTTAGCAAGCATTTTTTTTCTGTTATTTGTAGTGAAAACAGTCTGTTTAAGTTTGTTTAGTGTGTTTGACAACAGACAGTTTGATATATTGCTGGGCACAGCAGTAGGTTGGACTTGAGTGGTATTAGCTCTCAGTGTTTTGATTAATGGTAATTGTTTCAATGAAAAGGCATGTTTTACGTACAACTCATAGTTCTGGAAAACAGAAGTCAACTTGCAAGATCCCTAATTACTATTCTGAGTTAGCGTATAACAAGGGCAAGAGGAACTAGCATGGAGTAGCCCAGTAGGATTTTTCTTCTTTTGCTTTGTATTGTAGTTAGAGACTGTTCTTTATGTCAGAATATAAATCTTCTGTTATTTATCTTTTGTTCAGTATTTGAAGTTGATTTATGACACATTTCTGTATGCCATAATTTAGTTTGAATCCTATACCAAGGTGAAATTTCACCTGTCTCTACAGTTGGCTGTAAAAGGAACCCAAAGCAACCCAGAGCGATATAGATTAAAAAAAAAAATTTTTTTCCTATTTTTCTCTGGTCTTACTCGTTTTAAAAGAATGCAATTTGGAAAACAATTAGAAGGTTTATTTTAACACTTCAGCGATTTCTATTGCCAGTTCAAATAGAACATTTTACATATTATTAATGTACATAAAACCAGGGAAAAATAAAAGGTAATTTTTATTTGGAGAAAATAAAACATGCATTTAAGGACTAAGTTTTTGTCAGCTTAGAAGCTATCAGAATAACGCCTTCATAACATCTTTCATTCTCACATATAGGTCTGTATACAAATGTGAAATAGATGTACATGTACTTATCTATCCACCAAATGCGTAATGCTTTACATTTAGGCTATCAGTAGGTAGAATCTGATTTTAAATGAGTGTCCTTACCTTTGGAGTGAACAAAGAAGAACCACTTTCACACAAAGACTTGGAAAGGAGGTGGGAGAAAATGCCCTTACCATATTTAACCATCCTGGTTTTAAGACGGTAGGAGGCAACGCTAGAGGATTTTTTTTTCTTTACTTCTCTTTTCCTTTCTTCTTACTAAAGAAAAGAACTAGGTAATGTAGTAAATGTAATCAGAATATTCTTAAAAGTGGCATAAATGACAACCATGTTTGTGAAACCAAGGTTGAGAATCAGTATTTGCACAACAACCCTCCCCTACTTATTTTTTTTAAGAAGTATAGAAATTTTGAGTCTGTTGCGTAGTATCCTAATTATTTACCCAGGAAACTCAGTATGATATTTTAAAAATAATAGTCCTCTATAATAGTAGCAGGATTTTAGGTTTATATTAATATTAGAGCTTTGTCATAAATATTATTAATAGCATATACCTCCTGTATAGCTTTTGTATAAGTCGCGTTCTTTAATATATTTGGGGGAAGGGGATGGAAGGTGAAATCTGCAATGCAGAAACTTGGGGTGTTACCATTTGTATCTAAAAGGGAATGGTCCTGTTCCACAGTTGAAATGCTATTTGTTAGGTTGTTTATTCGAAGCAAAATTAAAATTAATAAATGGTTGTATAATGCACACCTAAGCCTTTGACATAAAAATAAATATAATTTTTCAAAAATTATTCCTCTTAGTTAACAACCATGTGTCATTGTGGCATCTTTTATTGAAAGGAACTTTATTTAAGTAGCATAAACTTGTTGGATGGGCTTCAATTAAATGATGATTTGTTAATGCAAATGTGTAGCGAATGACTGGTAGTACATCTGTCTCTTCATCCACAGGCCATTACTGTGCAGCGTTAGCACATGATTGTAAAAAACGAGAAATCATTATATGCAGGTAGTACATATTCAATCAATTCTGACCTTATGTCTCTGGTGAAATTAAAAAAAAGTATATAATGTAAATGATATTTAATCTGAATAACAAAAAAGCAGCTCTTTGCTTCTGTGTGACTCACGCTGTTAGGTGATGTGAGGTGACTGCTGTTTGGGATTGATGGTTCTTGGTGGCCCAGAGGGAAAAGGCCATCGCTGTAATCCTTTGTCATTCCTCCCATGCACTCCTCCAACCCAAATTATATTTTAAGTTCTGTTTTCTTTTCTTTTCGAGAGTGGTTTGTGGGATAGTCGTGAGAAATGGACACTGATGACCACCAGTGTGGGCAGATGAAGCAAGCAATGACGATTAATACAACAAAAAAACTGTACAATTAGCTTCAGCTCCATAAGTGTCTAATGAGCCATTTGTCAGTCTTTGGGTGAAATAAACTACTCTATCTTAATTCTCCACTCTTGCAGCAAATAAATAAAAGTTATGAAACACCCGGGTACCAATAAAATATAATTTATTTCATAGGGCATGACAGAACTCTTTACATATCTAAAATGAACATGTTATTTACAAATGACTTGTGATACTCATATAAACCATGGATCTGTGTGCTAACTGCTTTCATTATAGAGATATGCATTTTTTTCTGATTGTTTAATCATTTAAACGTATCATTACTCCTAAAGGCATGTGAGTTAAAGTGACTCCTCCTGGTGTGATTAACTCATGAGACCAAAAAGAACCTCAGAAATGAGCTATTCTGCAGCTGAAGACATTAAGAATTTACTGGAAAGGACAAAACAATAATTTTCATTTGGGAACCTCTCATCTCTCTGCTGATTATCTTCCTGCCCTCATTTATTTTTAGGAACCCCAATCTCTCAAAAGTTTTTCATCATCACTATGTATCATTCAAACAAAGCAACACTGTAAGCTTTTACATGTATTTTGTACTAGCTTAAAAGTTATCTCCGTACTGTGAAAATGTACAGTATCATTGAAATGAAAAAGCCCAGATATTTTAAAAATAGCAATTAGTTGTTTGAGACAGAAGAAAACCGCGCAGAGACTGTTTTTCAGAATAGCGTATACCGTGGCTCTTGTGTGGTCCCTAAGCCAGCAGCATCACAGTCACCTTGGAGATGGTTAGAAATGCAGATTCTTTAGCCCCTACTGAGTCAGAAGCTGTGAGAAGGGTCCAGGAATCTGTTTTACGTAACAATGCAAGTGAGTCTGATGTACACTAAAGTTTGTGAGGCACTGATATATACTGATAGAGTAATTGAAGCAAAAATAAACGTGAGACATTTATGAATCCCTGATGGATATATAAAACCCAAAAGAAAGCCGACAGCTTTCAGCTTCAAATAATTACCATAAGATCCAGTTCATCTCATGTCTAACTCCTCTGGGTTGGTTCACTGTTGCTCCCCCCGACCCCTCTCTTCCTCTGTTTTAATATACCTTCTTTCTCTACCTATTTTGCAGGGTAATGATAGAATTTTCAGGCAAATTCTGTTACTCAGCCTGCCACTGTCTATTACTACAACCAAACGCTTCAGTCTACCATATAGAGATGCTAGTATTTGATGGCTAGTATTTTATTTCATCTTTTAGTTTTAAACATATTTCAAAGCTATGAATAGTCCACTAAGGATGAAGAGAACAGGTTCTTTCAGTGCCAGCCTGGTGATTCCCTGAAGGAGAAGTAGGCAGAGATCTCTGGAATGGGTCCTATACCCTAAGTGTGTGTTGAGGGACCGTTAGATCTCGTTGCTTTATCATTACCTGTTGTTACCAGTAGCTGTAGATTGACCCCACAAATTGAGTCTAAAGTGGAGAGTGGCAAGTGAAATCAGAAAACAGACAGTCAGGAAGAATTTTACTAAAGGTGTGTTAGAACCAGTGGTAACTACAGGAGTTTTGTTTAAGTGGCATTGCTGTGCCCCTTGCCACTCAATGTGTGGTCCATCAACCAGTAGCCGTGCGCGTCACCTGGAAGCTTGGTGGAAATGCAGAGTCTCAGGTCCCACATGAGGCTGGCCTGCTCACTAAGCATTTTACATTGTAACAAGATTCTCAGGAGATCTGCAGGCACATTACAAATAGAGAATCATTTGCTCAGTATATTAGCAGGCAGAGGATTGGGTCAGAGATTGATAGTGAAGGCATATAGTTAAGCATTGTCACACTTTTATATGGAGATGAATTCAATGCTGCTCTGATAGTTCCAAGGGGGTTTTCAATAAATGCACAATGCTATTGCAGTTATAGGAGGAATTATTTTATTGGCCCGACTTACTGATTTTGGAATAAATCCAATATGGAAATATGAAATTTGATTAATGATTTTTAGATATAAATTTTATTTTTGTTTTCCCCAGAGGAGAAGTTAGAGTTCAAGGTGATAGTATAAGTATAAAGGGGGCTACAACTGAGCGATAATTTAGATTTAAATCTAAACTCTAAAAAAATTTCTGAGCTTAGACTTGCTTAATTTTGGTTTTTAAAAAGTGAGAAAAGTGTTTGGATCTTGCTATTTAATTTTTTTTTTTAATTTGTGGTTGATGTACAATATTATATTGGTTGCGTGTGTACAACATGGTGATTAGACATTTATATACCTGGCAAAATGATCACCACAGTAAGTCTAGGAACCATCTAACACCAGACATAGTTATTACGATATTATTGACTATTGTCCCTGTGCTGTGTATTACATCCCTGTGACTTATTCTATTAACTGGCAGTTTGTACTTCTTAGTCCCCTTCACCTTTTTTGCCCAGCACCCCAAACCCTTCCCATCTGGCAGCCATCAGTTTCTTCTCTGTGTCTGTGAGTTTGTTGCTGGTGTGTTTTTTTTTGGGGGGGAGGTATGTTTTGTTTTTTAGATTCCACATATAAGTAAAATCATATACTCTTTGTCTTTCTCTGTTATACTTATTTCACTTAGCATAATATCTTGTAGGTCTATTCAAATTGTCACAAATGCAAAATAATGATGTACAGATATTTTGCTTCAAAGATTTTTTTGGCAATATAACTTACAATATGAAAACTTCTATAAATTGAAATGCCTAAAAGTAAAAGGGTAGTTCAACAGATAATTGTATATCCATATAATGGAATACTGTTCATCCACGTTAAATCACTCTTCAGAGATAAATATTTGTTGACATACAAAAAAAGATTATAATATGCATATTATGAAAATACTCTGACTATAAATGTGTTTGCATTTTATATATGCATAGAAGTAGAATTGGAAAGCTGTAATCCAAGATTATTTCAGGGCTGTGAGATTATGGGTATCTTTTTATTTTCTTCTTTTTGCTTATGGTTTTATTTTCTAGCTTTTCTTAGACAAATACAGATTACTTTTGTAATAAGGAAAAATTAATTGTAAAAAGTCAACCTTCACATTAGCTAATATGTAGAAAAATACATAAAACTAGTTATTTTAAATGTAGATTAAACATTTCTCTTTAATTCAGCATTTATTCTAACTCTAGAAATATAGCTCAAGGAATTCATCATGGAATATAGAAGGTAGTTCTCTAAATAAAAGGCATGTAAATCTGAATGATTTGTGTAATAATGAAGGTAGATCTATTGAAGTTCACAAGAGTGGTTATCTGTGCTTCATGATAGACATGATATGGATCAAGCAAGAAGAGATATAATTTGAGAAAGGTTTTGAAGAAATTCCCCCAAATCTATGGAAGAGGCAGAGCATTTCTGTCATGTGTCAAAGTGGTGAAGTACATGACTTTGTCGTCTGCCATTCGGAAAGACTAAAATGTGGACTGCATATGCGGAAGTGGTCATACATGAGTCTCAGCAGATAGTCAGGATTTTAGATGCCACACTAAGGTGTTCATCAGATGAGCATTGCAGGGCAGAATTGCCTTTTAGAAAGATCTCCCTGGCAGCACAATGGGCCTAACTAGGATGGTAGCAGGGAGACCGATTTGAAAACTGATGGAGTGTCAGGCAGGAAAGATAAGGTCTTTGGTAGTGGAGTTGCAGAGGGAAGGGACATTACAAGTCAGAGAACAATGTATCTTAGCACTCAGGGACTGGAGACAGGAGTGGAAGGGCTTTAGGGCTAAGAGCCATTGATTCCACTCCCAAATACAGGAGGAGAAAGAGGTTGGAGTGGGTGGGGGGTACCATGATGGGTTCTATGTCAGACAAATTAAATTCAACTTGCCTGTTCAGGTTTCTGTATATTACAGTAGGGTATGTGATTTCTTACTGCAATTTTCAGCTTGAATATTCATTTTACAATTATTTGTAGTATTCTGTTAATATCTTCCCAGAGACTTTACCTGGTTTAAATGTGGTTTGAAAGTTTTACTACATTTGAATACCGTGTATAGGAAGGCACTATAAAATAGTGATTAGGAGTGTGAGTCAGCCTGCCTGAAATTGAACCCATCTCCACCACTTACTCTGCTGACCTTAGGAAAGTAACTCGCATCTCTAAGCTACAGTTCCTCATCTGCAAAATGGGCATAATATCTTTAAAGAGTTTAGAATTAAATGACATGCTGCATGTAAAGCTCTTTACGTAGTCATCACTCACATAAATGTTGGACAGTGTTATTGTAACTTAAGAAAATGTTTTATAGGAAAAGACAGTTTTATAAAAGAAATAATACAGAAAATATTTGCACATTTTTCTAAAAATAAAATTATTGTAATGCATTCACTGTGCAAAACTAAGGAGTTCTGTAAATATTAACGTGACATTTTCAGAGTCTCTAAGTTGCAGGCGCCAGTGCCTATAGTTCAGGAGTTTATTTACAAGGAGGTGATCCAGTGGTGACTGATTGAATTAGCAAAGAAACGACAGGATAAGTACTGGAGCTTTGCACACCTGATAGAAGTACACTACTAGACACACAACTGTACTTATTTTATACATATTTGTGAATTAGATAAAATCACGGGGAATGAAACTGGTTCCCCTCTGTCCCTGATTCCACACTCCATGCTGGTGATTTATCCATCCCTCTGTCTAAACCTACTGCTCTTTCAACTCTGCTGGGAAGAGTGTGGAGACTCCAAAGGACAACACTCCTAGGTCTCCAGGATGTGTTGACCTCTCCGTTCTCAGTTTCCTAACATGAAAAAGAGCAACTTTTGTCGATATTACAAACGTAGCTTGTCCTTTCTTTTTGCCAGACGTGTGCTTTCTCCATCTCCTTAAGCTAAATGAGGTGCGAGTGTAGTGGCCAGTGAAATCTTACCTCTCACTCAGAGATGAGTGTACCCAGCCCCTCAGCATGGTTCACTTGTGCACTGCTGCTTGCCACCGCCCTGTTTGTGGGGACAGCTGGAGTTAGATGAGAACCTGCTGCTTTAGGGATCTCAGACTCCTACTGGACTGAAGGCCCCACGTGCCCACATGTGGTTATTTAGGCCACAGAAGCATAAACTTTTTATTCCTCACTGTGAATTTCTCAAACTGAAAGTTTGCAGGCAAGACCTGGGTAGCTGCCTGGTCCCTTCATGTCATGACCCATTCACAGTGTGGAGAGAACCCAAGCATGAGCTGGAAACATGGAGTTCCTACTGCCCCCTCCACATAGCCCCCACTTCCACCTGGAAGTTCTGGGTTGCCTTCAGGGTTTATAAGCACTCAGTAGGAACTGTTTACCATCCAACTAGTTTCTAAGAAAAATGGTCTGGCAAATTAGCAACTATTTCAAAGCTTTATCTTTTAAATATTAAATAAAGTGTTATATTTCTCACAGTAACATTCATTCCATTTTAAATGTAAAGTTTGTTTTCATTAATCTTCTGTTGTAAGGCCCTGGATTATTTTCTGTTAGCATTAATTTTAGGTACTGATCAACATCTTTGACTTTTTTTTCTTTAAAATGATCTTAGCCATGATTAAAAGGATTATCTCTTCAGTTCTCTTAACTTCACTGCAAATATCATGCAAAATATTATAGGTGGTAAATTTTCTGCTGTATGGTATGTAGGTATATATACATACATCCTTTTTAATGCCATATTTACAGATTTATATATGTCAGTATGTGAAGATCAATTTCTCTGAATTACTAACCATGGAAATACATGGGCAGCATAGATGACCAGTTATTACTGGTCAAATTCTTTTCTTGAAGTAGTTTTGACACACAAGTCACTAAGTGGTTTTTCAGAGAAAGCTTAGCTTGATGGGTCGTCACATAAGCTATTTGACATTTGTCCCCAGTCATACCGGATGCCACATGAAAAATTTACTCAGGCAAGAGGCTCCTAGGAATAAACAGTTCTCTAGTGTTGCTCACAGGGGACTCGGCAAGGTGAGCGGAACTTCAACTTGTCACGGATGCACTGTTCTGACAAACATAAGTAGATGCTAATGGCTAAATCGTGACAGAATAAAGTCCCACAACCATATGGCTAATTGCCACAACAATATCTTCAGTGTTATTAATCAAGTTTTCATAGTGTGCCATGATAATTGGAATAATTAGAAACAGCATAGGCATTGCTTGTCTCCACCACACATTTTGCAGACAGGGACCTCAAACAACCACCATTGCACATTCAGGACTGTAGTGTTTAGCGCCATCTTTACCTGAGAAATCCTTTGGTTAATTAATGAATTAACTGCTTGCTATTGGTACATTTTCTGTGTGCTTCTGTAAGGACACAAGTATCTAAATGAAACCATCAAAACGCCCGTGTAGCTGTTTAAACAGGCAATATTCCTTTAAGGCAGGACTAGAGATCTGCCCATCTTGGATCTTTTAGTTTGAAAGATGAATTCATTGTACACTAATTTGGATGATGGGCATTCATTTTTTGGTCATAATATTTCCCATTTTAACTAATTTAGTTAAGAAAATGAGGAATTAGAAAGCAATTGAATAAATTATAACATGTAAGTAGTGCATAATTTGTTTCAGGCAAATTCTATATAGTAGTGCTCCCAACATGAATTATTTTGAACATGTCTTTCAATTATGGATGAAGTAAATATTACCATTTTTAATATCACAATTGAAACTTATATTTTCATACTGCTAATACTGAAATATACTCACTTCAGTCATTTATAAGCTAATATCCTTTCCTTCGTCTTAATAGAACGAGAATTCATTTGTGTTTGGCACAGTGCTCTAATAAGAAGGATTCTCAGGCTGCTTTGCTTTGTGGGGAAGAGACTGGACAGGAAAGACAGAAGATTGATGATAGCAGCACCTTGGAGGTAGAGAAGCATTTAGGCAAACAGATGAAGGGAAATGGCCGCTGTCGGTGTCTGTTGTTAAACAGCTCCTTTCATTATTTTGAATATGTAAGTAATACATGAGTAGTCATAGTTTTGAATTCTCTGCCATCTTAATTTTTGTTTTCCTCACTTTTTCTGCCCCACTGCATTCTTTAACTGGAGACAAGTTAGACGACATTTTCCTAAAATTTTAGAGTCACTGGTATCTTCAGTTAAAATGTATAAAAATCCCCCAAATAAAAATAACTAATTAGAAATATTATTTTATTATAACTTTATAATTTCTTCAGCCAGAAACAGTTGCTTCATTGATCCCTGAACACCACTGTGTTATTCGTTTTTTTTTCATTTAAGTGAGTCTTCTCCCTTCTTCTCTTTCTTTGCCTCTCTGTGGATGGAGTGAGAAGCTCAGAGTAGACACTCTGGTAGGAAAACTGGAAGTTGGAGATAAGAAAGCAAGAAAATTGGATTTTTTTCTTCTACTCAACTTAATTGATGATTATTTATTCACTTTGTGGATAAAATGACTTAGACCTTTTACTTCTTTCTCCCTCTTTGTCTTTTTACTGTTCTTTAAATAGAGAGGCTGGATGGGGGGAAATGAAACTTTATTTTGGTACTTTATTTTGGTATTAACAGTTATCATAAAAAAATGGGCGTAGAGGAAAATTTTAAACCAATGTCTAAAATGAAGCTTGGATTATATGTAGATTTTATTTACTCATGTGCTGCGTTAAGTAAATTATAGTTGTGTTCTTCACTTAAACTTCAAGTTTATCCTTTGTATCAGTCTGGATGCTTTTGGCTGCAAGTTCTAGAAAACAGTACCTCAAACTGGCTCAAGCATTAAGAAACTTAATTGTTTCACAACTGAAGTCTCAGTGGTACTGGGACTCAAGGGGCTCCATTAGGGGCTCAAGTTTTTTCTTATATCTCCACTGTGTTAACGTCATTGTTGTCGTCTTCGTAAGTTTTATTCTCTTGTGATCACAAATGATTTGGGACTAAGGGCTTCCTTGTGCTAGCCCAGCAGGAGAGGGAGAATGAAACCTTTCATCAAATACAAAACAGCAGTTTCTTTCAGCCCAATTGGACCAAATTAGATCACGTGCCTACCCGGACCAAGAACAGTTCTCAATGAGGACCTATCATCTGCTGTTTCCCTTACACTAATTAGGGTCTATCTTTAGAGCAATGGTTCTTAAATCATGACCTCTGGACAAGCAGCGTGAACACCCCCTGGGCACTTGTTAGAAATGAGAAATCTTGGGCCACACCTCAGACTCACTGAATCAGAAGTTCTAAGGGTGGAGCCCAGCCATCTCTGTTTTTTAAAAACCCTCCAGATAATTCTGCTGCATACTGTATTTGAGAACCAGTGACCTCTAGAGCAAGGCATGCTGTCAACTTCCTTTTGAATAACGATGGAGAAACATGCATGACTGAACTAAATCAAGTTTGTTTAGGAAGGAAGAAGTCTGGAACAGATTTGTGCTAGGCAGTCACCCACTCTATGCTTTAAAACGAAAATAATTAAATATATCTTTCATCTTGCAAAGTTATTTGCAGTATGTGTGATATATTGTGCATCGTTTGTAATGAAACTCAACCATACTAAATTCTTTTCTTGTTAAATGTGTCAGACCATGCTATTTACCCACCTAATATCCATTTGCCCTTCCTCCTTTACTAAAATAACTCTAATTTGGAGTTTGGATTATTTTTGTTGTTGTTTTTGGAATAATACTATGTGTACCGTCAGGTGTACAGTGTGTCACAGTTCTGACCAGCCATATTTAATCTCCAGTCAGCTGCTGGGAGTTTATGTCAAAGGTGTGCTTCCCTGACCTAGGTCCCCTTTCCTCGTGTCACTTTCTCTTCCTTTGCTATGTGATGGCTGTGGATGCAGCAGACATTTTGCATCTGTGAGTGAATGCCCACAAAAATCGCAGAGACCTCAACCCCTGACGTCTGTCACCTCCGGAACCCAAACCAGCAATCACATATTTCAGATTTCTGGTGACACGAGACAAAAATAAACCTCAGATTTAAGACACTGTTTAGTTTTTTTTTCTTACTTGCAACCAAATGCAGTCTTAACTGATACAGTAACATAGTGTAATTTTCATAAATGGAGAAACATATAGCTTTCCCTGTTTCTAAATTCTTTAATCTGTTTTATAGACCTTACTTTATACCGATCAAATAAGTCGTGACAAAGCACTTGCATAGTGGCCAGGCCCACATTTTAGGCTTGAATCTCCTCTCTCAACATCTTACTAGCTATCTTTGTCAAGTTACATAACTTCTCTGAGCCATAGTTTCCTCCAATGTAAAATGAGCATAATAATACTTCATTTTCTGTGAAGGGGACTGAATATGTTAATGGCTGTACACCATTGCTCCCATGCCTAACACATTGTAATCTCTGAAAAGTGGTGGCTATAGGCTGTTGAAGCTCAGTGAAGATGAAAGTGATATATATCTGTAACTGTTACAATGTTTAGCAGCACAGAAATAAGGGCATAGAAAACATGAAGTCAGCATGAGCCTTCTTTTGTTGCAATACTTATTTGGGCATTTTATTAGCAGCTTATAAACTCTTCTTAGAGCTCATTGTGCAAAACAAGATCTCCAGTAAGTACAAATATGCTTTTGTTTCTTCTGTCTAGATAAGACTTCAACTCTCTTTATCTTTGAGGAAAATCATCACTTAATTTCTCCAACATAATAGGTGAAATCCATCCTGGATAATTTAATATTCTTTAAAATTCAAATGCATTCTGTAGAGACTTCTTAAAGCATATATGATTATTTAGGTTCTTAACTTTATTTAGCCAGTAGGACCCATGCCTATTTAATTTGTGTTGTACAACATTTAAAACAGTTAAATGTGCAAGTAGGCATTAAAAATACTTTTTGCTGGTAAAGTAGAGCAATTATCACCAAGGAATTGTTTTCTATATTTCTTAGTTTGGGAGTTCTGACTCTGCTCGATGGAGCCCTAGATGAGTCCTTCTCACTATACTTTAGAGTCATTCATTGCACCGCTGCCCTGACCACCAGAAAGATCCAGTGAGGTAGTGAGTGGACCAGGGAAAAAGTTTTCAGCATTATGGAAATATCAACTCAAAGATATTTCCTATAAAATACATATATTGTGATTTTTGACCCTTATATATCCTGTTAATAGTGATCTGTACTTCAGGTAACAGCCATATTTGATTACCTTTTCTTTTCTGACAGAGAAAAAACTTACTGAGGGCCCCTTGTCGAATATGACCATAACTTGTCAAGATATGTGTAGTAAAACAATCCATTAAAATGACTAACCAAGTTCATATTTACCATTTTCAAAATGATCTTATAAGAAGAAATAATGTATTTTCTCAGCTTTCAGGTACATATACTAAGATTTTAAGGCTTAGACCAAATTTAAATCTCTGTCATCTTATTTTGATTAAAAGGGTACATGATAATTGATTTTATAAAGATTTTAGTGTTATTTCTAAGCTGACTGGCTTATCTGTGCTTTATCTGTAGATTTTTTTCCCCTAAAATTGAATGCATTGTTTGCTTTAAATATACAAAGTCACATCAGTTTGGAAGAAATAAAAATATTATCAGTCCAATTAATCATTTTAATATCAGGCTCAGAAGAGCATGAGATGTTCAAAGTGAAAAGTAGGAAAATTCTCCCTTGTTCTGAATAATTTCAGTACAATTGTATAAAAATGCAAAAACATTTTATGTAGAGATTTATACAAAAGCTGATTTACCAATGTCTCAGTGTTTGGATTTAGCTAGATCTTGAACTAAAAGACTATACTCCACAATCCTTAGAATGAGAAAGATATAGTTTCTCTTGTCAATGAGGTTGTATTTAAGAAGAATTAGGCTTTCTTTAAAGGTGCCAATTAAGAAATAGGAAGAGTCTTTAGTTTCATGGTCAGGCAGTTTTAATCCTGACCCCACCTTTTTCATAGGTCTATAACGTTGAACAACTTACTTAACCATCTTTGAGCAGCAAGTGTTTCATCTGTAAAATGGGGACATAATAATTACCTCCCAGAATTGATGTAAGCATAAAATGTCTTATATAAAGATAAATATTACTTCCCCTGTGCGTCACCAAGGTCTATACAAAACTCCAAGAATTAGCATTAATTTGAATTTTCTAAAGCTGATTTAGATGAAAAGTAGGAAATAGTCCCTCTAACCTCCAGGTGGCTCATAAAATCAGTATGCTTTATGAAACAGGTAGTATCTGCCTCTACCTGCCAGTTATTGTCTGCCTCCTCGCCTCCAGCTTCCTACTCTCATGGTCACATCTGGAATCTTTTTATTTCCAGCAATTGTACCATCTCAAAAACTTCCACCTCAAACATGCTACTTTCTGACTTATCTTCACTTCCTTCATTATCTTATTTCCAACTCCAACTTGACTTCCAATTCATTTATCCCACTGCTTTTTCATTGTCATTTATTCCACTAAATATCCTAAATTCCCCAGCTCATTCTTTGCTTCCTCAATTTAATTACTCCCATGCATTTATCCTCAACACCCTGCTCCTACATCCCTGTGTTACTTGACTAGCAAAACCCAAACCCTATTGGCATTTGTAAATGAGCAGCTGAAATTGACAGGAGGAAAACAACCATGCTTACTGAACTCACTCTCTCTAGCTTTAAGTGAGTCCTCAGCATCCTCTAGCAACCCTACTATGTTTCCTATCTTCTTAAACATCCAACACTTACCTCCCAACCACCCCCAATCCCATACCCTTGCTACTTATTTCACTGAGAACATAGAATGGAACTTTCTCGCATTCCCACAAGCAAATACTTCAGTCTTCTTGCACCTCTCTCTCTGGTCCCCTCTAAGAATCCTACTGAATTTGTTTGCAGTTGTATCTGTTTATGCCCGCATTATTCCTTTTCCCCTTTACTGTATTATTCTTAGCATTTGGACATGCTGTAATCTCTCTCATCTAAAGAAATAAGAAACACAAAACACCCGCCTTGAACATACATCCCTCTCCAGGTATTTCCTATTTCCTATTTCTCATTATCCATCATTAAGTGGTCAGAGAACTGCTCACTGAGATGGTAGCCTTTGAATAAAGACCTGAAGTAGCCAGGGGAACAAATCACGCATATATCTAGGGGGAAAGCCTCTAGGCAGATGACAATGTAAGGACCAAGGTCTTCAAACAGGACTATGTCCAACGTGGTAAAGAATAGCAAAGAAGCCGGTTAGGCTGAAGCGAAATGAGCAGGACAGTAGTAGGAAATGAGTTCAAAGGGTACAACCAGACTGTGTAAGATCGTGAAAGCTGAGACGTCATCAAAATGGCGGTGTGAGGTGAGCCTCTATAAAGCTCCCCTGGAATTTACAACTAATCGAACAACAATAACTCCACAAAGGACTCCCTGCATAACAGACAGGCAAGACGAAGAGGCCCACTACTGAATTCACCTAAAGGTGGGCGAATCGCACCAGCAGAGGGAGGAGGGAAAGGAGAAGTGCAGAGACGGAGCCTCGCGGGTGCAGGGCACAGACCTAGCTCAGTGCTCCGAGCTCTCTGCATCCCAGAACTACCGTAGCTGCCGGAGAGGGAAGAACTCGGACTGCTAGGGCTCCGCTTATGGCCCACAGGGCTGAGGGGGCAGCATATAACACGGCTGAACCCATTGCTCACGGCAGAGACCTCGGAGCAAAGATTGAGGGAAGAAGGCTGAAAACCGTGGTTTAAGCCCTCAGTGCCGAGCAGAGAACGGAAGCCTTAGGCACTGAAACTAGCCGCCCCCTCCCTGACCTCCCAGAGCTCGCTCCGCCCCCACCTGCCTGATGCTAGCAGACACATATTCGCAGCCCAACTAGTTCTGGCAAAGGGGAGGGAGCTGTGGAAGCAGGACAGGCTGTGGTGGTGGTCGCTGCCATTGCTCTGGGCCACCTCTTACAACTCACCCCGCCTCTGGCCCCACCTATCTGGGCGGATCCTGCAGGAGTAAACAGAACTGCTGAAACATAGGGTCTCTGAATCTGGTGCAGGAAGAGCTTTGGAACTTCAAAAGCTCTCCTCATACCAACCGAGACACTGCACCCTGTGACCCAGGCGAACTATTAAAAGAGGAGAAGCCCGTCTCCCAGGGAATCCCCCCATTGTGTGAGAAGCTGGAATAGTGCAGAGAAAACATAGCACTACCATGTGAGAGAGGGAAAAAAAGGCTGCAGTCAGAGAGAAAATAAAACATTCTACCAACAAGTACTGGAAAACAAAAGAAAGACATCTTCCTATCAACCTGTTGCAGAAGCCACTCCTGTAGATGTCTAGAAAGAGAAATAATAAATCAGTAATTGCCATGAATAACCAAGGCAACAAGACAGCTCAGAAAGAAAGTGAAAAGTCTCCAGAAAAGGAACTTAAAGATATGGAAATATGTGACTTAAATGACAGAGAATTCAAGATTGCAGTTCTGAAAAAACTAAAAGAGATGCAAGAAAACACAGAAAGGCAGTTTAATGAACTCAGAAACACAATCAAAGAACAACATGAGCATTTTACGAATGAGATTGAAATTTTAAAAAAGAACCAAATAGAATTTCTGGAGATTAAGAACTCAATAGAAGAAATTAAGAATGAAATAACCAGCTTAGGTAGTAGAGTTGACCAGATGAAGGAAAGAATCAGTGACATCGAAGATAGAAACCTGGAAATTACACAGATGGAAGAAGAAAGAGACTTGAGACTTAAAAGAAATGAAAGAACTCTACGAGAATTTTCTGACTCCATCAGAAAAAGCAATATAAGAATAATGGGCATACCAGAAGGAGAAGAAAGAGAGAAGGGAACAGAGAATATATTCAAACAAATCGTTGATGAGAACTTCCCAAACTTGTGGACAGAACTGGATTCTCGAATCCAAGAAGCAAATAGAACACCTAATTACCTCAATCCCAACAGGCCTTCTCCAAGGCACATTGTATTGAAGCTGTCTAAAATCAACGACAAAGAAAGAATCCTCAAGGCAGCCAGGGAAAAGAAGACGGTAACCTACAAAGGAAAGCCCATTAGATTATCATCAGATTTTTCAGCAGAAACTCTACAAGCCAGGAGGGAGTGGAACCAAATATTCAAACTATTGAAAAAGAGAAATTATGAGCCAAGAATAATATATCCAGCAAAGATATCCTTTAGATATGAAGGAGGAATAAAGACCTTTCCAGACATACAGAAGCTGAGGGAATTTTCTAATACATGACCTGCACTACAAGAAATACTAAAGGAGGCTATTCGACCGTCATCAACAGGGACAATTTGTGGCAACCAAAACATAAAAAGGGGGAGAGAAAAGGTCTGAACCGGAATATGGGAATGGAGAAAGTAAGCGTGCTGAAGAAAGTGGAATACTCTAAATAACAAACTTTCTTTTACATAAACTTAAGGGTAACCACTCAAAAAAAATCCAGAACTGAAATATATACTGTAACAAAAGAAGAAACAGAGGGAAACATCATAGAATACCACCACACAGAAATAATAGACAACAACAAAAAGGCAAAGAAACAATGGAGACACAGCCTTACCAGAAAACTAAAGATAGAATGACAGGAAATCCTCACATATCAATAATCACCCTAAATGTAAATGGACTGAACTCACCAATAAAAAGGCACAGAGTAGCAGATTGGATCAAAAAACTAAACCCAACCATATGCTGTCTCCAAGAGACACATCTCAGCTACAAGGACAAGCATAGACTCGAAGTGAAAGGGTGGAAATTGACACTCCAACCAAATGGTACCCAGATGATATCAGATGAAACAGACTTCAGGGTGAAAAAGATAACAAGAGACAAAGATGGACATTTCATAATGGTACAGGGGACTATACAACAAGAAGACATAACAGTCATCAATATTTATGCCCCCAATCAGGGAGCACCGAAATATACCAAGCAACTACTAACAGAACTAAAGGGAGAAATTGACCAAAACACAATTATACTAGGGGACCTAAATATATCATTGACAGCTATGGATAGATCATCCAAACAGAAAATAAATAACGAAATAGCAGCCCTAAATGACACATTAGATGAAATGGACATAATTGACATATACAGAGCACTTCATCCTAAAACATCAGACTATACATTCTTTTCTAGTGGACATGGAACATTCTCAAGGATAGACCATATATTGGGACATAAAATCAGCCTCAGCAAAATTAAGAAGATTGAAATCATACCAAGCATATTCTCTGATCACAAGGCTTTGAAGTTGGATATCAACTGCAAAAAGAAAGCAGGAAAAAACACAAATACATGGAGATTAAACAACATACTTTTAAAGAACGACCGGGTCAAAGAAGAAATTCGAGAGATCAAAAGATACATAGAAACAAATGACAATGAAAATACATCCTACCAAAATTTTTGGGATGCAGCGAAAGCAGTTTTAAGAGGGAAGTTTATATCATTACAGGCCTATCTCAAGAAACAAGAAAAATCCCAAATAAATAACGTCATGTTACACCTTAAAGAACTAGAAAAAGAATAACAAGTGAAACCCAACGTCAGCAGAAGAAAGGAAATAACAAAAATCAGAACAGAACTAAATGAAATAGAGAACAAAAAGACAATAAAAAAAATTAATGTGACAAAGAGCTGGTTCTTTGAAAAGATTAACAAAATTGACAAACCCGTGGCTAGACTCACTAAGATAAAAAGAGAGAAGACACTAATTAACAAAATCAGAAATGAAAAAGGGGAAGTTATCACGGACACCACAGAAATACAAAGGATCATCCAAATCATCATATGCCATCAAATTCAATAACCTAGAAGAAATGGACAAGTTCTTAGAAACATATAGCCTTCCAAGGCTGAACCATGACGAACTGGAAACTCTAAACAGACCGATCGTCAGTAACGAAATTGAATCAGTCATCCAAAACCTTCCCAAAAGCAAAAGTCCGGGACCAGTTGGCTTCACTAGTGAATTCTACCAAACCTTCAAAGAGGATCTAATACCAATCCTGCTCAAACTCTTCCAAAAAATTGAAGAATAGTACTCCCTAACTCATTTTATGAGGCCAACATTACCCTGATACCAAAACCTGGTAAGGACAACACAAAAAAAGAAAACTACAGACCAATATCTCTGATGAATACAGATGCAAAAATCCTAAACAAAATGCTAGCAAATCGAATAGAACAATGCATTAAAAAGATTATTCATCACGACCAAGTGTGGTTCATCCCCGGGGCACAAGGATGGTTCAACATCCACAAATCCATCAATGTGATACATCACATAAACAAAATAAAGGACAAAAATCATATGATTATATCAATTGATGCAGAAAAAGCATTTGACAAGATACAACATCCATTTATGATTAAAACACTTAATAAAATAGGTATAGAAGGAAAATACCTTAACATAATAAAGGCCATATATGACAAGCCATCAGCTAATCTCATAATTAATGGTGAAAAACTGAAGCCCTTTGCTCTACGTTCAGGAACACGACAGGGCTGCCCCTATCACCTCTGCTTTTCAACATGGTGTTGGAAGTCCTTGCCAGAGCAATCAGCCAAGAGAAAGAAATAAAAGGCATCCAAATTGGGAATGAAGAAGTCAAATTAATCATTCTTTGCAGATGACATGATGCTATATAGAAAACCCTAAAGACTCCACCAAAAAGGTATTAGAAACAATCAACGAATACAGTAAAGTTGCTGGCTACAAAATCAACGTACAAAAGTCCATTGCATTCCTATATACTAACAATGAAATCTCAGAAAAAGAAATACAAAAAGCAATTCGTTTTGCAATTGCAGCAAAAAGAATAAAATACCTAGGAATAAAGTTAACCAAGGATGTGAAGGACCTATATGCTGAAAACTATAAGACATTTTTGAAAGAAATTGAAGAAGACAAAGAAATGGAAAGACATTCCGTGCTCATGGATTGGAAGAATCAACATAGTTAAAATGGCCATACTACCCAAAGCAATATACAGATTTAATGCAATTCCCATAAAATCTCAATGGCATTTTTTAAAGAAATAGAACAAAAAATCATCAGATTTGTTTGGAACCACAAAAGACCCCGAATAGCCAAAGCAATCTTAAGAAAAAAGAACAATACTGGAGGTATCACACTCCCTGACTTTAGCTTGTACTACAGGGCTACAATAATCAAAACAGCATGGTATTGGCAGAAAAACAGACATATAGACGAATGGAATAGAATTGAGAACCCAGAAATCAAACCACATAAATATGGACAGATAATTTTTGACAAAGAAGCTAAAAACATATAGTGGAGGAAAGACAGCCTCTTCAATAAATGGTGCTGGGAGAATTGGTTAGCCACATGCAAAAGAATGAAACTGATCTGCTATCTGTCACCATGTGCCAAAATTAATTCAAAATGGATCAAAGACTTAAGCATAAGACCTGACACAATAAACTGCATAGAAGAAAACATAGGTACTAAACTTATGGACCTTGGGTTCAAAGAGCATTTTATGAATTTGACTCCAAAGGCAATGGAAGTAAAAGCTAAAATAAACGAATGGGACTATATGAAACTTAAAAGCTTCTGCACAGCAAAAGAAACCATCAACAAAATAAAGAGGCAACCAACTGAATGGGAGAAGATTTTTGCAACCAGTGCCTCCGATAAGGGGCTAATATCCAAAATATACAAGGAACTCATGAAACTCAACAACAACAAAAAA
Organism: Rhinolophus ferrumequinum; assembly: GCF_004115265.2. Classification (NCBI taxonomy): domain Eukaryota; kingdom Metazoa; phylum Chordata; class Mammalia; order Chiroptera; family Rhinolophidae; genus Rhinolophus; species Rhinolophus ferrumequinum. The sequence continues at coordinate 29,804,478 of NC_046300.1, forward strand.
ACCCAATTGAAAAATGGGCAGAGGACCTGAAGAGACATTTCTCCAAAGAGGACATACAAATGGCAAATAGACATATGAAAAAATGCTCAACATCACTAATCATCAGAGAAATGCAAATAAAAACCACAATGAGATATCACCTCACCCCAGTCAGAATGGCTATCATCAACAAGACAAATAGTAACAGGTGTTTGAGAGGCTGTGGAGGAAAAGGAACCCTCATACACTGTTGGTGGGAATGCAGACTGGTGCAGCCGTTATGGAAGGCAGTGTGGAGGTTCCTCAAAAAATTACGAATAGAATTACCATATGAGCCAGCAATCCCTCTCCTGGGTATCTACCCAAAAAATCTGAAAACATTTATCCATAAAGACACTTGTGCTCCACTGTTCATTGCTGCTTTGTTTACGGTGGCCAAGACATGGAAACAACCAAAATGTCTTTCGATAGATGAATGGATAAAGAAGTTGTGGTATATATACACAATGGAATACTATTCGGCAGTAAGAAAAGATGATATAGGAACATTTGTGACAACATGGGTGGATCTTGAGAGTATAATGCTAAGTGAAATAAGTCAGACAGAAAAAGCAGAGAACCATATGATTTCACTGATATGTGGTATATAAACCAAAAAACAACAAAAGAACAAGACAAACAAATGAGAAACAAAAGCTCATAGACACAGACAATAGTTTAGTGGTTACCAGAGGGTAAGGGGGGTGGAGGGTGGGAGATGAGGGTAAGGAGGATCAAATATATGGTGATGGAAGGAGAACTGACTCTGGGTGGTGAACACACAATGGAATTTATAGATGATGTAATACAGAATTGTACACCTGAAATTTATGTAATTTTACTAACAATTGTCACCCCAATATATTTAAAAAAAAAAAAAAGGATCGTGGAAGCTATTGTAAGGACAATAGCTTTTACTCTGGGAGATACGCCATTAGAAAAATCTGAACAAAGCCATGACATCATCAGACTTACCTTTTGAAAGGGTCCCTTTAGAATCAGTGGTGAGAATAGACTATGGGAAGATAAGGGCAGAAGCATGGACGTCAGTTAAGAAGCCATTTAAATAACATTTTTCACTACAAGTAATTTTCTGCTACCAAGTAAGCTCCATGAGGACAGAAAGTTTTGTCTGTTTTGATTACTGCCATCACCTCACCATTTATAACATTCATTGGCATATATTAGGCCCTCACATGTTTTTTTAATTACATGAAAGACTAATTTTAAAAACTAAATAAATGTTCGGTTAATCAAGGTGTAAGATGATGGTGGTATCAGTAAAGTGAAGTATCGAAATGGAAGACTGGGGCACTCTCAGGAAAGTTGGTGACAAATTCTCAGATTGTGAATATATCCTGAAGGTAAAACTCACAGGATTTGCTGAGAGACTAAGTATGAGGTATGAAAGGGGAAGAAATCAAGGAAGATTCCAACATTTTTGGTCCTTGAGCAGTTATGGAAAGGTGGTGTTGCTATTTGCTGAGCTGAGAAAAGTAATGAGGATGAGGAGCTTGGCATCAGTGGGATCTTTTCAGTTTGAGATGACTTTAATATCCAAGTCAGGAGGGTCTGGTTCCAGATTCGATGGAGCAAGCACACTCTACTCTGCCTCTCCCACTGACTGTGGCTATAAAACCTCATCAGAGTGAATGGAATAGACATTTGCCAGCTCTGGGAAGTAAATGATGCAGGCACATTGGAGAGGACCAAATTTGGAGCATCGCCAGGGTGGCAGCGAATTTGCCATTTCCCATCCTCCAGTGTCTCCCCCTGAATGGAACACAGCTCTGCATTCTTCATTAGTTATTTCAGCTTTTCTCTTTATCAGTGTTTTGAATATCAGGACAGTATTTTCCCTGGATTCTGTATTTTTTTGTGTACTTGAGATTGCTTAATCTTCCTCACATTTCTTCCTAACACATTACAATCCTCATGCTCCAGGAAATGAGTACAGTCACTCAGATTGTACCTGTTCACCACTTCTTTCCACTTACTTGACTTTAATACTAACCTAGGTTATTTTTAAATTGCTTACTTGTTGACTGACCTTTTGTTGTTGCTGTTGTTTGATTATTGGTTGAGCATTCAAGGTCTCTGTGACTTAATTTACCTGTATCTCTCTTTTTTTTTTAACTCAAGTGTTTAGAAGTATGGTTTCACACATACGTTTGTGCATAGTCAGTACAGAGAAGTGATCCTTCAATTCAAAAATTTCTCCTACGCCCCTTTGTAGTCATCCCAGCCCTTAACCGCAACCACTGATACAGTCCGTCTCTCTACAGTTTTTGCTTTTCCAGAATATCATATAAATAGAATCATGCAGTATATAGCTTTTCAAGTCTAGTTTCTTTCACTTAGCATAAGGCATTTAAGATTCATCCATGTTGTTGCTGTATCAGCAGCTCATTGCTTTTTATTACTGAGTCGTTTTCCAGTGTTTGGATGTACCACAGTTTGTTTATCCCTATGGCAGTTGAAGGACATTTGTGTTTTTGCAATTTGGGACGATTATGAATAAAACCACTATAACTATTGATGTGCAGCTATTTATGTGAACATAGTGTTTATTTCTCTCGGATAAATACCAAGGAAGTGGACACTGGTTTGTTTGCTATGTGTTTAACTTTATAAGAAACTATTAAGTGATTTTCACACTGCTTTCTGAAATGACGATATGCTATTTTGCATTCTTACGAATAGTGTTTGAGGATTTCAATTGTTTTTGTATTCTTGTCACCACTTAGTTTTGTCATTTTTTAAAAAAGCCATTCTAGTGGGTATACGAGTATAGCGGTATCTCATTATGGTTGTAATTTGCTTTTCCCTAATAATTAATTTTGTCAAGCATCTTTTCATACGTATGTTATTCATATCTCTAGTGAAGTGTCTGTTCCCACCTCTTATGCAGTTTTAAAAATTGAGGTAGGTTTCTTTATTATGCTAGAGTTTGGAGAGTTATTGGTATATTCAAGAAAGAAATCCTTTTTCACGTATGTATTTTGTAAATATTGTCTTCCAATATATTGCCTGTGTTTTCATTTTCTTGTCAGTGTTTTTCAAAGAGACGTTTTTAATTTTGATAAAATCCGATTTATAAATTTTTTATTATTAGAATTTTCTCTTTCCTAAGAAATCTTTGCATACATCAGTGTCACAAAGTTTTCTCCTACTTATTTTTAAGACATTTTACGGTTTTTGCCTTTAGGTCTATTATCCATTTTAAGTTAATTTTTGTGTAGGGGGTGAAATATAAGTCCAAGCTTCATTTTTTTATGGTGGAGGTGCAATTATCCCAAAATCATTGGTGAAAAGATGATCCTTTCATGACTCAATTTCCTTGACGTTCTAGCAAAAATCAATTGACCAAATATGTGGAGGTCTATTTGCAAACTATTCTGTTTCATTGATCTAGATGTCTTGTACCAACACTGTGTTGTCTTGATTCCTATACATTTATAGTAATTCTGGAAATCGTGAAGTATAAGTTCTCCAACTTTGCTTTGCTTTTCAAAGAAAAAAAAAGAAATTCTTGATCCTTTGCTTTCCCATTCACATTTTAGAACCAGCATGTAATTTCACAAGAAATCTTCCTGGGATTTTGCATAAGATTGTATTAAGACTATAGAATCCATTTTAGGAAAAGAGACATCTTAACAATATTGACCCTTCTAACCAATAAATATGGCAAATCTTTCCATTTATTTAGATCTTTGTTGATTTCTCTCATTATTTTGTAGTTGTTGGCATGTAAATATTACACTTACTATATTCATCCCTAAATATTATACTTATTATATCCATCGCTAAATATTTTATTGGGTTTTTGGTGGTGTTGTAAAGATCCTGATGCAGTTTCTAGTTGTTCATTCCTATAGTGTAAAAATATAACTGATTTTGATATATTGACCTTCCATTTTCTATTCTTCCTAAAGTCGCTTATTAAAGTAGCTTTTTTATAGATTGTTTGAGATTTTGTAGAAAATTATGTCATCTGCATTTATAAATAGTTTTATTTTTTTTCCTAATCTCTATGCCTTTTATATTTAGCTGGATATGATTTGCTAATATTTTGTTAGGGTTTTTAAGCTTATTTTCATGGTGGATATTGGTCTGCAGTTGTGGGTTTTTTTTAATAGTGTCTTTGTTTGGCTTTCAATCTTGGTGATGCCGGCCTCAATATGAGTTTCTGCTTCCATTATATTTTCGGAAAGAGTTTGTGTAAAGCTGGTATTATTCCTTTCTGACATATTTACTTATAGGTCAGATTTTCCTGTTTCTTCACGGTTTGTATTTTTTTTTAATTAAATCATGTTCATTTTGAATGTCATGTTATTGAATTTCTGAATTTTGTGGTTTTCCTTTAAAAGAATGTTGAGTTTACTTTTGGCAGTCTATTAAATTAATTTGGATCATCTCGATCTTTTTGATGCTTGTTTTTAGGCTTTTTAACAAGTGAGCTTCTAATGTATCCTCAACCCAAATGCCAGTTTAGCCCTGTTACTAAAGCATAGCACTTTGGGCTTTCTACTGAATTCCTGTGTATACACCAATCTCTCTCTAGTCTGTCTAGTCAGAAGGTGAACATTTCCCAACCTCATAACACCTTCTTCCAACTTTTATCTCTGCAATGGTAGTACTTCTTTCTCTGGTAGTTTTTCTTTGCTGGGCCTGTTAGAGGTTTACCCCCGACACGCACAGCTTGGTATTCAGCACAAAACTTAAGGAGATCCCTGTGCAGATGTCTGGAATTCTCTCTCTCTCTCTCTCTCTCTCTCTCTCTCTCTCTCTCTCTCTCTCTCTATATATATATATATATATATATATATATATATATATATATATATATATATATATATATATATATATATATATATATATATATAAAATCTTCCTCCTGTAAAGGTAAAATGTTCTACGAACTTCCCTCAGCGTCTAATCTCTGTCTTCTCAACCCAGCAAGACCAGTGCATTCTGCTTTGGGTTTCCCCTTCCGGCTCTGTGCTCTCAAAAGTGCTTCCAGGCAGAAAACCAAGTATCATCGAGTTTCCCTTGTTCCCCCTGCTTAGGTCAGGGATCACAGTGTTGTGCTGCCTGTTTTCTAATGTCTTCATGTTTCTTGTATTTCATCCAGTTTCATGTCTGGTATCAGTTATTCCATCGTGGTCCGAAAGGGAAGGCACATACATCTCTTTTAAAAAATAAAACAAAACCAGCCCTATTTTAAGAAAATCACCCCTAAGGCTAAGGAGACAGAAAAAGATTGAAAAATAAAACAGTTTGCACAGGCATACTATAAAAAACAAACCAAAATGAACTATAACATTCATATCACACAAAATGAATTTAGAGCAAATAGCATTGAATGAGATAAATGAGACCTTTTTATAATGAAAAAGTTTACAATTCACAATGAAGAGCATTCCTTAATCATTGTACACCCCCCCCCCAATAAAACAATTTATAATGCAACAGCTGCAGGAAATGTAAGGAGAAATACATAGAAATGTAATAGTAATAAATGACTTGTGCCTCTCTTCATTCATGGTAAATCAGGCCTACTCACTATAAAGGAGGGATACAGAGAACCTATTTACAGTTAATAAGTCAGGTCTAAGTGATATATATCAAACTCTCTGTACTATAAAAAGAGAACGAAATGAATGTATCCATAGAATATTTTCAAAGTAGCAACAAAGAAAAACTTCAGTGAATTTTACATAGTAGAAATGATATAGTTGTATTCTTTGACAACAAAATTTGAAATTAATCATAAAAATATAAAACAAGCCCCACTAAAACCTATCACTGACAATATCAAAATTCTCTTTAGTCATGTACTAAAAGGAAATCAAAACTAAAATTGCATAATATCTGGAAAATAATGATAAAGTATATTGATCAGAACCTATTGATTTTGACTGAACGAATACTCTTAGAAGTTCTTAGCCTGATACTCTTAAATTTCTAAACAAAAAGGCATAAAACTATGTGAATTAGACAGTCACCTCAAGTAATGAGGACTATACCAGCAAAATAAATATAAAGAAAACAAAAAGAAGAGATTAGAACTAAAAGCAGTTGTGAATTAATAAAAAAACATAAATTACAGAGCTAATACATGGGGGAACTGTTTCTTTTGGGTAAAAAATAAACATTTTTACATAGTTTATATAGTTTAAAATAATAACAGTAAAATATAAAATATACATGCATAAATTAAATTACAAAAGGTACAAATTTCTCTAAAGTTACAAATTTCTAGTTATAAAATGAATAAGTCATGCATGAGAATGCAGTGTACAGCATGGTGATCATAATTAACTGTATTGCATACTTGAAAGTAGGCTAGGTGATGGGATGTTGAAAGTTCTAATCATAAGAAGGAAAAAATTTGTAACTATGTGGTGACAGATATTATCTGGACTTATTGTGGTGATCATTTTACATTATATACATGTATCAAATCATTACATTGTACACCTGAAACTGATACAATGTTGTGTTATACCTCATTTAAAAATATATGTATATATTATACACATATATACATATATACATATATATACATATATACATATATATACATATATATAATTATATATATTATATAAATATGTAATATATACATATATATGTATATGTATATTTTAAATCACAAAAATAATTTTTCAAAAATATACATTCTACTATAGCCACTAATAGACCTGGCCAGAAGAGTCATTAGCATCACCCACTGTTAACATGTGTTATATAGATACCATAATCCTAACAGTTTGGAAGTGGCACATAATTAGGCAGATTCATTGGTAAAATAGAGAATCTGGAACAGACCCTTAATACATATGGGAATTAAATATATAATAAAAGTAGAATTTAATTCATTGGGAAAACAGTCAATCATTCAATAATATAGTTTAGAGAACTAGCTAGCTATTTGGTAAACCATGAAACTATATCTCTGTTTTTATACCAAAATAAATTCCAGATGGATCAGTGATATAAACAAAACTATAGCATTCGGTAGAGAATTCTAAAACCCATAAACCATAAAGAAAAAGTTTGGTAAATTTGACATTACAGTAAAATTTCTGCCTGGGAAAAGAGACCTCCCTGTCTCTTGCCAGAGGTGGAAAAAGTTAGAGGTTGCTAAAACTTCTTAGTCCTGGTAACTTTTGGGACCAGGACTGTATCTTCTTAAAGCAATGGTTCTCAAACTTGAGTTTACATCAGAATCAGAGTCACTGAGAAGGCTTGCTCAAATATCAATCGCAGGGCCCTGCCCAGAATTTCTGATGTAATAGGTATCGGGTGGGTAAGGTCCAAGAATTTGCAGTTTGAACAAACACCCAGATAATGCTGAGACTACTGGTCCAGGGATCACACTTTGAAAACCACTGTTTTTCTCCTTTTTCCTGAGATCACTCAGTACTACTTTTTTTCAGTCAAAGAGTCCTAAATCAAACCAAAGTGTTGAGGTATCATGAAATAAGCAATTCACTTCTTCCTAAGATACACGTACAAGCGCAAAGACCTATACAAATATAATCACTTATCTGCATGCATGCATAAAATCAGGTGTGTGCATGCCTAAAAATGTCTTTATGCTATGAAAGAACACTAGACGCCCTTCGCAAGGTGAATTTGGAGGGAGAAGATCTGAGATAGGAGGGAAATTATTTCTCATTGTATGTCCTGTTAGACTTTAAAATTCTTTTTCACCATTTGCAAAAGAAAAAAATTACTCTACATTAATAATCTTTATTATTAAAACAATAATCCCTCACAGTTTCATTTTAATTCACAGGAAATAAAAGAATTTAGGAAGTGAGAAAGATGGCGAGATAGGAGGCTGTAGTCAGAGAGCAACATTTCAGACTCTGCAATCCAGGATTTGTAGCTTCTCAGCACCAGCCTTCAGCCACAGTAGCTGCTAGCTGATATGGAAAGTAAATGAGTGTTGTTGATGAAAATAAATTTAAAGTATTTTATGTGATGTTTTTGTGCTTCATATTTGAGTTGGTTTACGAGCAGGTAAATTTATGAACATATTGTATACCACGTTGCCCTCACTAAGCTAGACTTCACAGAGTTTCTATTCTCTCCGTTAGCAGGATACACAATTCTAGACCTCATAAGTCTTTCTAAAATCAGCTGACCAAAAATGGCAATTAATTTTTCCTTGTAAGTTCTTAGTTTTTTATAGTTGCCTTAATGAGTTTCTTTGGAAGGAAGCACTCTAAATCTTGTAGGGTCCTGTAGCTGTAATTACCACTGCATTGTAACTGGGGTACTCATGAAATAGTAGATCATGATTCATCAAAATAAGTTCTTCAGAAAGCTCCATTTCTTCTACTCAAAAAAACTCAGTTATCACACAGATGACAGCAATGGTAGATACTGTGCCTTCTCAGGCATGTGACGCAGTCATTAATGTGGATAGGTGATTTTTAATATAAACCTGAATTAGATATCCTTTAGGAATTAAAGAGGAGAATTCAAGAGGCCTGTAACAGAGTAGAAGGAACACTGAGCTAGGAGTTCAATTATCCTCACACAAATCTATAGTCTGCTTTTGACTGGGGTGTGTGCAGGCTGTGCTGTGTGCGTCTGTGGAGGCGTCTGTAACCTGCAGAGGCCTGCCCTGCCTGTTTGGAGCCAGGATTATGTACTTGGTGAGCAAAGAAATCACCTATCACTGAAACATGCAAGACTTTTTCTGTAGGTGATTATAATGCATATATTCCACAGACCACTTGAAGAAATAGTGCTTTTCGAGGTTTATTTTTAGAAATGAAAATGTCCTATAAATTCGTGATATTTGCCATTATCATCAGAAATTGTGTGTTTATTTTAAAACATTGAGTGGCAATCTTCTGTTCATCAGAAAACACATTTTCTTTGCTTAGTGTATATTTGTCCGTATTTAAAAAAATTTATACACACATACACACTCATACAGTTGATTATAAAGTTGTTTAAGCAGTGAACTTCAGCTGGTAGCTCAGGAGCTAGGGATAAAATGGAGCAGCCAACCCATTTAATCCTCTTGTGTTTCCATATTGCTTCCACTGCTAGGGAAAGGTAATTTGTGACGATGGAGTTGGACTTCTGACTTTCTCTCCAAACCCATAAAGCCAAGTAATGGTTGCGGTGGTGCTGACGGCCCTTTGCCCTCGCTGGCTTCTTCAGGGTTTTCTTTTCTCCTCGGTGCCTCCCCTTGCCCCCTTGTAAGTCATCTGGGCCCAGTGCAGATACATTCAGCTCTTCATTTATCTGCATTAATGGCTAGGAACTAGGGCACACATAATCCCAAATGGTGGATAATCCAAAAACAATTAATAGTTGGCTTTGAAACGTATTTAGTAATGTTTTAAATTGTTTTTACCTTCCTAATTATATTTTGCTAATGTTGCCATTAGTTTGCGTTCCCTGAACATACCCTGATTGATTGGGGGACTGAATGGGGCGGGGGCACAGAGAAATGCGCAGTGACTATGGGAACCCAGATTGATAGGATTTTTATTGAATTAGAATTTCACTTTGGATAATTTCCATGTTAATGATTGAAAGTTGTCAGCATATCATTCAGTCTAAGGTCTAGCACAGTACCTGCCACACAGTTGAAATTCAGGAAATATTTGTTAAATGAAGATCCTCAATTTTTTTCACAGCAGTCTTCCTTATGGTGTGATCAGGGCTAGCATGGGCCAGGAGAGGTAGTCAGTGAAAGATGTCCACTGCCTTGTACTCAACTGTCCCACCCCCATCTTAGGGAACATGAGTGTTGCCATTTTCCCAATATGGTGCTAACCCAGGCTGTTCGACCACACAGATTAGCTCCTGAGTAGCAGGGATTTAATCCAGGGGCCCTTCCAGCAGGAAGATATGCTATTCTTTTTGTTTTGTTTATTAAATTTATTGGGGTGACATTGGTTCATAAAATTATATAGGTTTCAAGTATACAATTCTGTAATACATCATCTATATACTGCATTGTGTGTTCACCACCCAAAATAGATCTCCTTCCGTCACCATATAGTTGACCCCTTCCCCCGCTTCTACTACCTCTCCTCCTGGTAACCACTGAACTGTGGTAACACTAATCTGTGTCTATGAGTTTTTGTTTGTCTTGTTAGTTTGTTGCTTTCAGTTTTATATCCCACATGTAAGTGAAATCATACAGTTCTCGACTTTCTGCCTCACTTACTTCACTTAGCACTATAATCTCAAGATTCATCCAGGTTGTCGCACATGGCAGTATTTCATCTTTTTTTATGGAAAAGTAATATTCCACTGTATACATGTACCAAATCTTTATCCAGTCATCTATCGAAGGACACTTTGGTTGTTTCCATGTCTTGGTCATCGTGCATACTGCAGTGAACATAGGGGTACATATATCTTTATGGGTAAATATGTTCAGATATTTTGAGTAGATACGGAGAAGAGGGATTGCTGGGTCATATGATAATTCTTAATTTTCTGAGGAGCTTCCATAGTGTTTTCCACAGTGGCTGTAGCAGTTTACATTCCCACCAGCAGTGTATGAGGGTTCCTTTCTCACCACAGCCTCTCCAACACTTGTTATTATTTGTCTTGTTGATAATCACCATTCCAACGGGTGTGAGGTGGTATTTCATTGTGGTTTTGATTTGCATTTCCCTAATAGCTACTGAAATTGAGCATCTTTTCATGTAGCTCTTCTGTTGGCCATTTGTATATCTTCTTGGGAGAAGTGTCTGTTCAGGTCCTCTGCCCATTTTTTTTAATTGGATTGTTTGTATTTTTGTTGTTGAGTAATGAGTTCTTTATATATTTTGGATATTAGCCTCTTATCTGAGGTGTTGTTTGCAAATGTCTTCTACCATGTGGTTGGTTGCCTCTTGTTTTGTTGATGGTTTATTTTTCTGTGCAGAAGCTTTTAGTTTGATACAGTCCCATTCATTTATTTTTGCTTTTACTTCCCCTTGCCTTCTTTTAAAATACAAGGAGATACTTTGAAATAGGCACAAGGAGCTATGTATTACTTTCAGCAGAATATAACTTTCAATGGCAATATAAGCATCTAAAATAAAATAATAATATAGGCATAACTTCTCAACTTAAGACCTGTGGGTCACTCAAACTCCTGAAATGGTTTGCACATGAGTAGGTGTGGTGTGTGTGGGGGGAGGGGAGAGTGTGTTTTTTTAGGTGAAAGGGTTCATAAACTTGATTAAATTCTCAAAGGAGTCATATGATACACCTCCTCTCTATTTATATAGAGAGTTGAATTTATGTTTCACTATTTTATACTTTTCATAATGTTTTATGAAGAGAGAAACAACAACACCCTTTGTCACTGCCTCTCAAACTTGTGTCCCTTTTGACTACACAACTATCAGAGAATGTTGTGAGTTTCCATGACTGTAGCTAGTTCTAGACTGGGCACAGGCATAGGCTGAGAAGCGTGTATTGAAAGACTGAATATGCAAGTGGACAATGGCCAGAAAATATAGGATAATGGTACTGTGACCCGCATAAAGAGCCCGGGAAGCCGAACCATAACCTCTGCAGCAAAATCAGCCCAGAACAGTCAGGACTTGATCAGCGACTGCAAATAACCTGTTTTTGCCCGCTTCCAACTCAGGACCAACCAGAAAGCCAAATATGTTTCCCAAATCAGTCACGTATGATGCTCCTCTTCTAGTTAGCCCACTGCCATACTTACAACCTCCAGTCAGGCACACATGAAGCCTTCCCTTGTTTTTCACTAGAAAGCTTTCTCATTCCCCTGACTGATTCTGATTCTGATTCTTTGTGATGGGAGCTGATTCCCTTGCTATAGCAAGCCTTGAATAACTAGCCTTTGCTTATTCTTATTTAGGTGATTCTCCTTTATTTCAACTGTGCATTGAGATTGGCGGGGTTCCAGGAAAACAACCTTATCCTGAACTCTCTCCTCCACCAGGACATCGTGGAGCTGGTGCTAATACTATTGCGGGGGGGGGGGGGGGGCATCTCTTAGAGTTTAGCTCTTTATTTTTCCAGGAATAAATTTTAAGTGCACGTTTTATTGTAGATGTAGTACGATCCATGTGCGCAAGTTGATAGTGCAGAAACTTAGGGTGAGGACAGTTCACAGGTAACACAGTAGATAAACGTTGCATAGACGATGATTCAGCCAGGCTCCCAGTATCGTAGGGCTTCTGCATGGGGAACAGGAGAATGCCTTTTTAAGTCCTGCTACCATTGGGGTCGTCTGCCCCTTGGTATGAACTTGCCACTTCCCTTATGGGCTCTATCTCTTTGCACTCGCTAATCAGCCACGTCCTGCCACGTCCCAACTCTCTTCATTAGAACCAATCATAAGAAGCCCAGGAGAGCCATTAGCTCAGGACTAAGCACAAAGGGCTTCGAACCTAGTGTTCACTCTACCTTCAATTGAGATTACGTGTATCCATCATAGTAAGCTTAATGTTTAAAAAACACTGACTTGTAAATGTTAACATTTAAAATGCCACGGTTTTTGTAGCCTTATTTTGACATTTCTTCATCTTATCCTAGGAGTTTAAAAAAATCCAAGTGGCCCAGCTTACCGTTTTTCTACCTGTCCCCCACATCTCTGTTTCTTCTTTTTATTGGATCATATTTTTATAGAAGTGTTTTCCTGGAAAAGACAATATGTGAAAATTAGTAGAGGTAGTATGATAAGAGAGGCTTGGCTATGCGACGTGTGCTTTGTGTCCCAGTCATTAGATGTTTGGCCATTGGCCAATGACTAGACGTGTTGAGTAAGCTGATTTGAGGACCCACGCCGGGGACTAAGCTAAGGAGATGCAGAGAGAAACCAGAACTTCCACAGTGAGTCTCATACTGTGGTCCTCAGATCAACAACTCCAGGGAACTAGTTCAAAATGCAAACTATCAGGCCCAACCTACATCTCAGAATCAGAAAACTTTGAGAATGGGTTCTAGCAATCTGTGTTTTAATAAGCTCTCTATGCAAGTCTGATGCATGCTAAAGTTTGAGACCATTACTCTAAGTAGAAGAGTCATCCAATAGTTTAAGACTTTTTCCCTCCTCCTGGAGTAACATTTAACATGAATGCATAGTGGATTATAGGAGCCCTGGCAGCTAGCACCACAATGGGCAAGAAATAAGGATATGTCACCTAGTCCAGTGCTTCTCAAATTTAATATACACACAGATCACCTGGAGGTCTGACCCAGTAGGACTCTACGGGGGGTCTGGGAGTCTGCATTTCTAACAAGCTCCCCAGGTGACAGTGCTGGTCCTAGGATTACACTTTGAGCAGCGAAGTGCTAGTGGATGACAAGCCCCAGCTCAGGAGCATCTGAGTTGTGGGCAAGCAGAGAGCCAGAGTTCAGGATATGAAGCAGGAACGTCTAAGAGGGCTTAGGAGGCCTAGATCAAATCCTACGTGGCTGTGATCACTTACTACTTAGTTTGTGTGTGTGTGTGTCCAAGATCCCTGCAGAGATGCGAGAAGCCCAGGGAAATATATGATGAGCAGCTAGGAAACCTGGGAGAGAACAAGGATGTAGGCTCAAGATCAAGAAGACTCCTGGTTAGGAAGTGCTGACCTGGGGAGGAGGGTTCATATTAATTTAATAAACATTTGTTAACCCCCTGCTCTATGTCCCACATCAAATAATCCCACAGAGCTTGTGATCTGCTGAGAAGGGAGAGGAACCAAACTATCAGTAACTCACCCTTTCACTGAGAGTTGTTTACCAGTGCCTTTATCTCTGGAAAATGTAATTGGGGAGCGGTGACACTAATAGATATGGAACCTCCAAACATCAGGGCTGAGTGAAGCACTTGTCCTAACCTGAGTAGCCAGGCAAGGTCACGGTGCCTTCTGAAAAGGGAAGAAGAGAAGAAACAGACGGCCAGTCAAAACCAACCCCACAGGGTGTTTACAGCCATAGTAAGTGATAAGAAGTCAAAGGGATTCAGGCACCACCACTTTTTAGTAATGGGTTCTGTCTGACTCTCTTAATGACGTATGACCAGCCTAAGAGCCTACGGATTTGTGGTCTTAACCTCCATCCTGAATCACATAGATCCTGATAATTCTCAGTTTAGTGTTACACCTCGTCATTTCTCCCAACAATGTATGTAAATGTATTAGGAGATTTATGCAGAGGAAGTTGAAACGTGTTATGCAGTGAGGTTAAGATCCCATTGGTATTTGAAATACTGTATGACAACTTAAAAAAATAAAGCCACACGAGTTTTGTTTTGTTTTTTAATGAGTTTCAGATTAGGGAGGATAGGAGCAATTATTTTTAGCAATTCTCTGTATGCTCTTTAAGAAAACTGATTTGATCGTAATTCCCTTTCCTAAAGGTGAAATGACAGAACAAAGCCTATTTGCAGACTTTCTAGAAGTAAACGTTATCTGTAGTATGAATTAAAACTAGTATTCGCAGAGCCTAAAATTAATTTTCCCAGCATGACCACCAAACTGTACATTAATTTTTTGTGTTATTATTCATAGTCAGTAGTGGCTTCCAAGTAATTTTCTCAAGGAGATGCCCAGTAGCTCACTTACAGTGGAGCACAAGTAAATGATAGGGTAGAGAGATTACTTCTCAGCAACTTTTACCCCCACAGTCCTCTTGAGTCCGGGCCAAGATTCCAGCTGCCTCCTGGTTGGAATATACGATAGGATTCTCAAAGAGAGCCCATCCTATTTATACAACTAATCTGTATGGGAGTATTACCATCTTTCACCAGCTTTATTTGAATTTCCTGGTAAATCACACATCCTAAAATTACTGAGTCCTTGAAATATCGTACTTATAATCTAAATAGCAGATATACCTCTAAAAGAGAGGCGTGTGTGTGTGTGTGAATGTTCAAGCCTCAAAACTTGATGGCCATCTATGCTCAACATTTTCATGAGCATCTTAGACCTCTGGAAAAACAGATACATACACAAGGCTCTGCTTTCCATTCAGACTATTTTTACAACGGGTGTATTATAGTTCTGATAAAAACAAGCTTCAAACACTTGCTAAAGAGAATAAATTACAGTAGGAATGGGTGATAATTATTAGGAACTTATTTTTGGAATAAGCAACCTTCCTTAATAAAGGGCTATGTACTGCCCTCTGAAAGGAACAGAGAATTTTCCCCAAAGTCAAAAATACCCTTTTAACACTTCATGTACTTACTTATCTTGTGGCGGTTAAATTAGGTTTAACATGTGTTCCCAGAAAGCCGAATTCAAGCTGGGTTCAACACATGGATTACAAGGAGCACTTAGAAAGTGACATTGGGTTCTTTAAAGATGATAACTAATTCAAAATTGCAGTTCCTTCTATTTTTGAAGGAGACTTTGATGGGCTTGAAGTATTCAGATCTTTCTGTAATGCATGCAGATCCCAAAGATTTTTAAGAGGACCAAATGGAAATAGTGGAGTAGATTTAAAAAATTAGTAAACCGGCCAAGCATCTTCTGATAATGTATTTTGCAGAGCTATTAGAAGAATAATGAATGTGAAACAGGAAAAAAAAAAAAGATTTATTTTGGCTTCCATCTTTTGTGGCTTTGCTCTCCAAGAAGTTAGAATTAAAGATGAGAATGCCCTGTGACCCTAATTATAATAACTGCAGTATTTGGATCTAATTTTAAAACTATTTTCACAGAGTTGATATAAAGGAAAACTCAGAGTAAAGTTATTTAAAAAGAACTGAGTGCGAAGGAACCCAATATAGAAGAGGCTAAACTCAGTCAAGGAGATGGAGACCACAGAGATGAACACTGAGATTTGCTTTTGTTTTTCTCTGGTACTAATACAGAATTTTGATTCTGTGTGTATTACTAACCAGGCATGGATTATTTAAAAATTAATTGTTAGCTTTTAAAAGTACAATCAAAAGCAAAAGAAAACATTAATATCATTAAGCAAAAATACAACAGTGCTCTTTTGTGTTCCAGTATACTTACCCAGTGTGACCATGTTGTGATCACAGGTTACTGAAGATGCCCTTATAATATTTATTAAATTGAATATGCCTTTTCTATTTTACTTGTTCATCCAAAGGTGGTTATATCTATATCTCACGAAAGGGTCAATAAAAGAAAAAGGTAATGAAGATCCAGTACATAAATTTCTTTCTTCACGTGTAATCACACTATAGCTTTGTTGGATTAAGACCATGTTTATTTAAACCTCAGTCAAATTGGTCATTTTCATAAACTGTTGATAAAAAATGGATTTCTCTTGGTGTTTCCATGGGTCATTCACCAAACAATAATACCATCAGGAGTTACTGATCCCCTGGGGATAGCAGCTTAATTACTCAGAAATTTAAAATTCAGAATAATGGTGTAAGTACAGACATAGAAACTGTCCTGACGTTGGGTGGTTTATTATTAAATTCAATACCTCACATGGCCTTTTTTGTTTTAATTACTAAGTAGGTCTGGTAAATTATGAATTATTGTATTATCACAAGTGATAAGATGTATACGTTATGAGCATTGCAGTCTGCAGGTGCAACGTACATAAAGCAAGATTAATAGTATCAGGAAATTAAACAGAAGCTATCTTTACAGCAAGAAGGAAGGTTTAATGCTACCCTTAAGTGTAACTTAAACTCTCGCTAAATATTTTTAACTGCAATAAAAGCATGTTAATTTTAGGAGTGACTTCTTTATAAGACCTCATTTCTTAGAGTAAATTTTCCTTTCTAAGAATACAAAAGCTTACTGAAATAATTTCTGTTGGTAACTCACTCCGTAAAGAACTGAATTTTTCGTTGGCTTTTAAGCTCAATGAAGAGAGCCCAAAATAGCACCGGAAATTTTGTGTGGTGAATATATGTATGAACTAAATCCAGTTGGGATAAAAATGATTAAATTATTGATAAGGTCATTGTTGGTCCCAAAGCATTCCATTAGTCGTATGATACTTCTAAAATAATGTGAGAATTTGGCCTTAATTTTTCTATAATTGCATATAAAATAGAGGAAATTGTATATACTTGTACAAGTATAATTTAATATACTTGTATGTACAACTTACTAACAAATAGTCTTATATAAAAGAAGCATGCAGGGCATGTAATAACAAATTTTTTTCTTATGTGTTTCTGGATTTTTTCCCACTTACTGAATTATTTTTATACTGTCACTAAGAAGATCAAAGCCTAAATTGTTTCCAATTTAGCTACACCTTTGCTTCTCCATAGCATGACAGGTGGCTTTACAGTGAGTTTAACAGGACCTTGGTAAATACACCGAGCACTTAGCAAAATGTACAGAGCTCTTTACAAAGAACATTTTGGATCTCTCTCTCTCTCTCTCTCTCTCTCTCTCTCTCTCTCTCATACACACACACACACACACACACACACACACAGACACACACACATACACACAAAATTTGGTGCTTGTCCTGGAATTATTTAGCAGTATACTTGGCAAGGTGAAACTTGAAAAATAAAGCAATGTGAAATATTTATAAAGCAGCACATCATAGATTATGTATTAAATATAAAAGTACCAAAGACATACATTCTGTGTAGTTTTGAAGATGTGTCTTGTTCAGTGTAGATTACTGGATGTTTGCAGTTCCCCCTCCTGGCAGTGCTGCAGTAGAGATTGCTGCATGTATGTACCTGTGGGGTCGTTTTTGAAGCTAAGCTAACACAACCCTAATCAGCAGGGAGGTTACAAGAGAAGAAGCTTGAGTAATAACTGGTCCTTTTGTTATAGAAATAAGAGGAATATAAATTATTTCTAAAAAATAGGCTACTTTGTTTCTTTTTTTTTTTTTTTTTTGCTTTTGATGCACTATCTTTGATGAAACCAAAGATGTGATTGTCCATAAGAAAATGATAGGAATTTGAGGAAGGGGAAAAAAGATAGTATTATGTTCTCATCTGTGGTGTGTATCAAGCTTCCTAATTTTTTTCCTTTTTTTTTTTTTTTTTTTTGCTAAATGATGTCTATTACGGCACGATGTCAGCTTTTTCAAGTGATTGATTTTGCTTTCAATGTGAGATAGCAGGGAAAACTTCTCCTACACATAAGAAAGCTAAGCAAAAGCAATGCCTTCCAGGAAACAACAGCAGTAGCTACTAAATAAGTTTATTTAAATAAGGAAATCGTTAAAATAACCTCCAAAAAAGAAAAGGGCAAGTTTAATGCACGGGACTGTTTTATAGATGTGATGTTTGAATTTTGTCCTAACATCTAGATTTGAACCAGGAGGAACTCAATTCAATGACAGAATTTTTAATTTTGAAACAGCAAAATTTACCTACTCATTGAACCAAGATAGTTCTTATTCACTGATCCATTTATTTTTATTTTTCAGCTCTATTGAGGTATAATGACAAATAAAAATGTGAGATATTTAAAGAGTACATTGTAATGATTTGATGTACATGTACATTGAAAGAATTCCTCCCATCTAGTTAATTAACACATCCGTCACCTCACATATTTATCTTTTTTTGTGTGTGTGAGAACATTTAAGTTCTATTCTCTTAGCAAATTTTAATTATACAATTCAGTGTTATCAACTAGAGTCACCATGTTATACATTAGATCCTCATCAGTTTTTTACACTGATTAATTTTTCTTCCTGTTCTCTTAGTTGAATAACTGTGAATAACCACATCCTACATGTTTAGTTATTTAATAATACAGATAATAGTTATCAGTTTAAAGATCCTTTAAGCAGGTGCCCAAAAGGTTTAATCCAGCTACTCTTTGCTTTGCCAATTCTCTGGATCCCCCTGATACTCTTTGCAAAACCAGTTAATTCTTTGTAATTAAGAAGAGAACCTATTTAACTTAGAGATATTTTTATACATCTTAAACAAGTAAATATTAGCATTTGTAGTTTGAAAGAATTAGAAGTGTGCAGAAAATGTTTTTTCTCAACCTGCATAAATCAGGCATGTTAGACAAAAAGGTATATTTAGTTCTAGTCACCTCTCATATTAGCAGTGGAATAAGAATTGAAAGGTAGAACAAAATTGTAAACAGTACTATAACATTTTTGAAAAGATAACTGGTACTTAGGAATTAAAATTGTTTTCTGAAAAATTGAGTAACAGAATTTAAGATGTAGTTGAAAATACAATTATTTTGTTGGTTAATTTGATAATATGAATTAAAAAACTTCAGTATTTGATCATATGGTTCCTAATAAACTGTGATACACATGTGTACACTATTTTGTTACAGCTATGATTCCTCCTTAAATATAATAATTCCTGAAGAAAGTATTTGATTTTTTTTTAACCTCACTTTAACCCCATGATGGTTATTTTTTATTTCAAATTTTGCAAACTGGTAATATCTATTAACTATTTTTTGAACAATTTCCTTTATTCTGTGCTATTTGGTGGTACTAGAAATTTGGAATTTTTGACTATTTTCTGTGTGTCAGAATCTCATGGAATTCTAGCCGAGGTTCCTAGAGAAAGACTTCTGTAAGGAAATTGTAGCCACGTTATATAAAATTAGAAGTAAATGAATAAAAGCATATCAAAGTGAGTTGTTTTAACTTTCTTCTAAGAATTAGATATAAATAGCTTAGTTGGCATATATTGAAAGTCTGAAGTGTTGCTAAGTATTTGATCATACACACACACACACACACACACACACACACACATACATATATGTATAATTATATATAGATCTTGTTCAGTATTATTCTTATTAGCTGCTTATGCATAGATGGATATCCATTTTCCTAGCCATAGAAATGAGTGTGTTTTGAAAAACATGCCGAGAAAGATAGCCTTCACTTATCAGGTGTATCTATTCTACAGTTAACAATTAAGTGTGTCTCTGTGTATCACTTGAAATAATGGTCTGTGCTTGACCAAAAAAATATATAGATATCTACTATTTTTTCACTTTTAATTTTAAAATGAATAATTTTTAAATAGGAGTGAAATGTGAGAATGAAGTTTTCCGTTTTGCTATAGTAATTTGTCATATAAACTTTTGCAAAAATCTAGTTAACAAAAAAAAAATCAGTAGTTATCATAAAATTTTGGAAAATTGTATTTCTTAACTAATAACCTTACATATGAGGCAATCACCAGACCACTATACATTTATTTTTCTCTTTGCCTTTGTGAGATTTGTAATTTCTATTAAATGTGAAAGATATCTACCCTTTTAAATGTACTTTTGTTTTACACATATAGGAATAAAGTTTAATGACTGTGGCTTAGTTATAAAAATACAAAATTCATTTGAAAGCTTAAAACTTGGGTTTTACTTTATTATATTTTTGATGTATAGTATTTGTCTAGTGTAATCATTTAAAACTTATAATTTTTACCACAGTTACAGGAAAAAAATGATTCTCTTTATATTACTCTCAAAAGTACTGTTTTCTCTGAATTTTGGTTTTGTTTCTCTCCAGACGGTGGGTACGGCTACTGTTTGGACGAGAGTTCCCCCTGCAGGATCTCCTGGTGGTCTGGGATGCCTTGTTCGCAGATGGCCTCAGCCTGACTTTAGTGGATTACATCTTCATAGCCATGTTACTCTACATCCGAGATGCTTGTAAGTGTTAATGACCTTGACTATGTTCAAGTAGGTGGTCCTGATTTTTAAAAATAAGTTTTGTATTTTAAATACACTTTGTCTTTTATTCTGAATTACTAACCTGCATTTTATAGTAGGCAATATATTGACGTTTCCAAAGGAACATGCTGAATTTCTTTATTGTTAGTTAACCTTGTCCATATTGGGAGATGTGGGTGATTTTATCCTGACAGAATTGGAATATTCTTCAGAACTGCTTTTCTAAAGATTTTACTCTTGCTTTAATCTCCTCGTTATACACACTTGTGAAATGCACATATAAAAAGCCAGTGTTTCAGATATGTTTAGAGCTCCACCTTCTGACAGGTAGGTAGTATTCAAGGATATTTATCAGGAGATTGGAGCTGTTTCTATAGTATCAACGACTTGCCAATAAAAAAATAAATATTACATTTAAAAATATTTTATTTTCTCAGTTATGTTTTGGCCAAATATATTTCTAATAGAGGACGAAATATTAACTGTATCCCGTCTCATCGGATCTCCCTTAGGGTGCTTGCCATAGCTAGAAAGCCAGTGCCTATCCCTTTTGAATAGTCATATAATCCTCAGCTTGAAGAAAATATCAGAGCATGTTTTAAATTTCAAAATACCTCAAATTGTTTTCCTTCTCAAAAAAATAATCACAGTTCACAAAACAAGATTTGTAAGCAAAAACATAATTAGGAAAGATTGCACAAAGTGATAACTAAATAAGAAATAAAAAACTAGCGTAAGAGTAGGACTTGATCAGAAGAATATAAACTATTTGGAGTCATTCATACTGTTGCCTGTTAAATTGCTGTGTGGTTCTCTTTTAGTTATTCAGTGAATACCATTTGTGCCAGATGCTCTTGGTATGCCTCTGGTAACACTGATAATATTCTTTAAAATTTAGTTTATACTTTTTTAATTCCCCCAAAATTACTTGAATGAATAAGTGACAGGAGTACCACATTTTGTCCAAAAATAGTGGTGTTTTTCTATGCCTTGAAGGTCAGATAGTTTGGATTTTGACAGACAAAGTGAAAAGTTCCTTCTTTCTGAGTCAGAAATAATCACATAAAAACATGGAAATCATATGATGAAACATCTGGGAAGTAGAGATGGGTAGACTTGATATATACTAGATTTTAGGAGATTCACTACTAGTCTCCCATTTTAAAGTTTCATGATTTTTTTTTTAATGTCAGTAATAAAAAAACAAAAGGAATAAGACGTCTCTTCTATTAAAAAATGCTTTTGGATAATATTTTCACAAAATTTTTCAAACTAAAGAGCTTTAAAATGTACTTTTATTTTATATAGTCTTAAAAATTAAGTATCTGCTCTTTTCTTAACTTTGGCATATCAAAACTATATTTTTAATTTAATCATCCTGTCTCCTATGCTAACATCTACTTTTAAAAATTAATTTCATAAAACAGACACATTTTTGGCAGCTGAACCTCTTACACATCTTTTAATCCCTTCATTGATGATGTTATAAAACATACAGACACATGTGCAGGGGTAATAAAGTTGTTTATTCATTTCAACATTTAGTCCAACTTATTTTAATTTTCCTGGTTAAATCCATAGCAGTGGATGAGACCTCCTAAAATACGGTGACTGCCAAGTATTTAAGGGTCACTCTCCTGTCCTCAAGACGCTTACCAGTAGGAAAGACTGCCATAATTAATTTCAAACTCATGTTTCCGGCCCTGTGGTTGAGGTGTGGAGCCGTAGTTAGAAAGTTTAAAGGAGAGGCGCTGAGCTCCCCTCTGCGCCAGCTGTGAGCAACAAGAGACAGTGGTATAGATGCTGCCAAGCTAAATAAGGGGTTCTGCGTTCCTGCAGAAGGAACAGCATGAAAAAAGGCTTCGAAGTGAGAAACAGCTTAATGGGGGTGTGGATTGTATGTGTGTGTGTTTCTCCCCAAGCTGTTTGGTATTATTAGAGTGCAAAGGGAGAGAGAGTTTCACCAGTTATGAGACTGAAGAGGAAACAGGTATAGGATCGTGATAAAAGTCTTTATCCTGTAAGTGATAGTGAGCTAGTAAAGGGTTTACATCAGAAATGTGGTCAGATCACCTCTGGCAGCAATGTAGGAAATAGACTTGAAAGAGACAAGCCTAGAGCAAAGAAATTAGGTAACAGGTGATGACAGTAGTCCAGGGGAAACTAGGTAGATTAGAGAAATTTTCAGAACTAAAGTCAGCATGTCTTGGTGATTAAACATGATGTGTAAGGGAGAACAGGAACTCTAAAATGATCCCCAGCTTGGAGAGGTGAGTGACTCGGTAATATGTATAACTTGGATAGGAAATACAAGAATTAGTAGGTTTTAGGAATAGAAGTGATGAATTGAATGTTGGCCATACTGAATTTGAGATATCTGTAAGAAATAATAACTAGGAGATTTGGGAATAAAGCTCAATGTGAGTATCAAGGCCACATACTTAATTTTGTGAATGGATAATAGGTATGTATCAGTTAGAACCATAAGAATGGGTATGATATCCTATGAATAAGGTGACCATATATCCCAGTTTGTTTGGGAATACCTGCTGTTCGAGAGTAATAATTATTACTGCCCTCTTTCACTCTCACGGGCATCCCATTAGGATCATAAGAGTTATATGGTCAGCCTAGCTATGGTGGGTGCTTACAGAACGAGAACATGGGCAAAGGTGGAACTCCACGTTTAACATCAGTGTTTAAGTTAGCTTTCAGTGTTAACACCAGAGAAGGAAGAGTCTGTGTTGTAACCTCAGAAAACTGTGTTATCTGAGCCCAGGGAGATGATGGGGGTCAGGAGTGCTGCGAGGCAGTAAGGGAAGGCTGGAAAAGTCCGTAGATTTGGGCCTGTGGAGGGATAGTCATCTGATACCTTTGCCAGAATGGATTCAGTGGGTGGTGGAGCAGATGTGGATGTGGTAGGTTAAAGAGTGATCAGACAGTTAGGAATTGCAATAGCCTTTCCACAGTTTTGTTGCTGTTGTAGTTTTACGTATGCAATACACTTTCAACTAAAACAATCAGCTAAATAAAAAAGAAAGAATGTAGAGACAGCAAATGTAATCTTTAAAGAAAGTCAGTAGAGAAGGGAAGAAGAAAGAAGTAGCTAGAAGTGAGTTTGAGGATAAGGAGTGGTGAATGGCTGTCTTGAGAATGAGATCAGGGCACCTTGGAGGTGGGCAGAAGGGATGGAGACGCTTCCTTCCAAAAGCATTCTGTTTTTCCTTCAAGTGGCAGTACTATTTTTTCCCCTCCTGCTCCATGGATGAGATCTATGAAAAGATAAATTATCTTAATCAATTATTGAAGGTTTTCATTCGTTTATTACTGTTCTTCTTGCCCCCTAATGAGAGACAGGATTTTTTCTGTCCAGGTTTTCCTGCTGTAACCTAGCGTCTAGAACAGGGCCCAGGGCATAGAAATCTTGCTGACAAATATTCTTTGAGTGACATAATTGAAGAAACAAGTGCTCAGAGGCCATGGACGAGGTCAGGAGTCCTGGGGAAGACTGACTGGGGACCAGGAGTGGAAAACCGATGCTGATCCTTGCGGGAGGCAGCCACCAGGCAGACAGCAGAGTAGACCAGTTTATAGGTGGAGACAATGGAAAGTGGAGGAATTCCATGTCTGATAAAGGAGGAAGCAGGGCTGTCTGCTGTGAATGAACCATGGTAGTGCCCGGGGCTTCAGGGGATTTACTGGGAAGTGTGGAGAGATGGCTGAGCAAGGACCAGGATAAGCCTGGTCCAGCTATTGAAGATCTTGTAGAGACAAACAGTGGCAGTGGCACCAGGCCTCAAGTTTATGCTTCTTCCCAGCCACGCTCAGCAGTCCAGGCAAGATACAGAGGAGGCAGGTCATGACTCTGCTTCAAGTCAGGCCCACGTCCAAAAGAATTAGGCAGAGCCGAGGGGAGGCAGGAGGATGGAGGGTGTGTATTGCATTGTAAAGGAGTGGTTTAGGATATGGAGGGAGGGAAACACGGCCAGGAAAGACTATGGGGAAATCAGCGTATCAAGGGATTAGAAGAAGGATGTGAGAGCGAAAATCAGAGGTTGTGGTCAAACAAGAGAGGACATGGAGCAGCTCTGGGTGTGCCCAGGAGGATTGGCTTTATTAACAGAGAAAGGCATTGTGAGAGAGCTGGGATTTCTGTTTGGTCCTCCATGGATTCTTCACCTAGAATCATGACAGGAAACAATGGAGAAAGAAGCAGTGAACGAAGAAGCAATGAAAGCCTCAAGTAAATGCAGAAGAGTGACCAAGGAAACAACTTTTATTCAATCAGTCATTGATTCAAAGAATCAGCCATTCAGACAGTATTTATGGAGTGCCTACTATTTGCCAGTTGTCATGGTGTTTATATGACAATAATGAAGGGGCCTGATGGAGGTATAGATGTGTGGCATGAACTTGAGTGTGGCCGACCAGCAGCCACGAGTCAACGAGGAACCTGAAAGGGGGAGTGGGAATGAACAAAGACACTCACAAATGATGATGATGCGAATTCGGTCTCCAGTGATGCTAAAGCACCGGCTTTATTTTCTACCACCGTTTATATACCCTAAGAATACGTGCAGTTTTAACAGTCAGCAGATAAAGGAATGCATTACATCACAGAAAGTTATCTTTTACCTAAAACACAGAAAAGCAGAAACTACTAAACAAGCCTCAATGCTATTATCTCATTAACAGTAAATTCATAACTTTTACATACAAGATACAAAATCCTTGAAACTTTCCCAAAGTCATTATCTCATGACAAAGCCCACCAATTATCCTGCTAGTCTTCAGTCCTCAGTGTCCGAGAACCGGTCACCCTGACCAGCTTTACAGCACGCTCGCAAGCACCCTCCAGGCGCAGGCAGAGATAATGCCTTAGAAGCCGAAACAAGTTAATCATAAACTGAGCCAGTCTGCAAGGCTTGTTTAGAATAACAAGAAATCATGGGTCCCCACACTTGAGAGGAAAAGGGGTTTATGGAAAGATAGGAAGCAATGGTTTGGAAAGAGAATCAGGGGCGAGGTGGTGCTCCCCCCGCCCACCAGGGGAGGTCGCGGGAGTAGCAGTGAATTCCAGGAGGGCTAGGCTCAGAGAAAGGCATTGGTTCTCAGAGGAGGATTGGGCGGGTTGGTGGCGGATAGCAGGAAGCAGACACAGAACAAGATCGGGGAGAAAGCATGGCAGGGCCGTACTGATGAGATGAGCTTCCATTTTAGGCCAAGGTCAAGAGCAAGGAGAAAGTAGGCAGTTTGTCAGCCTCAGCGTTCCAAATGGAACATCGGTGTCAAGTTTCTATTTCATCTCAATGGATTCTGACTCATGATGAGTCAGATTCCTGGGACATCCAGAGTGGTGACGGCTTTGGGCATTACGTGTTCTTTGGAAGCCATACGTGATACATTTGTGGCTCAAAGAATGATGCACTTGGCAAAACTGAAAACCTGCCTTCAGTGATAGTGTTCCTTACTGGGGTACATTCCTCTTAGGGGATCAGTGGAGGACTTCAAAGGGATTGAAGTGCAAAATACTGTGTGGGTGTGCATTTCCCTGGCTCAAAAATATATAGTTTCATCATCTTCTCAAAGGAATATAGAACCTGAAAAATGGTTCGGATTCACTGTGCATAGTCCTAAATCCTGATTTCATAGACACAGATGATGCCTGTTAGGGGTTGAATTATATCTCCCCCAAAATATATGTTGAAGATCTAACTCCTACTACATCAAATTATGTCCTTATTTGGAAATAGATGGTTGCAGATGTAATTAGTTAATATGAGGTCGTACTGAAGAGGGTTGCAATATGACTGTTGCAATATGACTGAGAATATGGAGAATAATGTCATACGAAAACAGAGGCAGAGACTGGAGTGATGCATCTACAAGCCGAGAAATGACAAGGATTTACAGCTGTCACCAAAAGCTAGGAGAAAGGCATGGAACAGGTCCCCCCTAAGAGCCCTCAGAAGGAGCGAGCCTGTCACCGGGAGCTAAAGGAGACACGGAAGGAGTCTTTCCTGGAGGTCTGAGGGGCAGCATGGCCCTGGAACACCCTAATGTTGGACTTCTAGCTTCCAGGAGTGTAAGACAATAAATTTCTGTTGTTTTAAGCCATCCAGTTTTGGGTACTTTGTTACAGTAGCCCCAGCAAACTAATACAATGCCCTGGGCAGTAAAGTAATTTATAATAAAACTATCACTCGTCTGTGGGGTTAGAGCCCCTGCTTAGTTCTTATTCCACCCCTTTCACTGCTGTCAGCACCTCGTATTTCATTTTTGGCCAAAGTATTCTTATAATGTTCTTTAGATCCCTTGAACAAAGCTTTCATTCTCTTTGAAAGTAATTTAGTCAGGCAGGTATAATATTCAACCACTTAATAGGTTTCTTATAAATACCGTGTTCTTTATGAGGTTTCAGCGACCAAGCCCAACCTCCATGTTTACAGGTTAGCAAACCAGGGCTAGTGACAGACGGATGGTTCTGACATCACCTTTTCCATTCCTCAAGCCCTACCTTGATTTTATTAAGTAAAAGTAAGATTTCATATTGGAAAAAAATAACAATATGAACATTATCTAATACAGATTTAAAAATTGGACCTTTGAAATGATGGTCAAATGGCTGTTCTCTGAATTTTTTTTTCTTTACGGGAGGTACATAGTATCCATTTCTAAAGAGAATTATTTCCAAACATTTTAATCAAGCCATAAACATTTTTACTCTTATGTATTATAAAAAGTGCTTTTGGAATCCTTTGCCAGATTATATGGATTAAGATTCTATCAAAAAAATAAAGATTAGGAGATAAGGAAATATTATGATGAGCCATTACTCCGGCTATAGTTTATTAATAGCCAGACTCTCGTCACACTATTTCTTTAACTGACTTATTCCATATTATAAGTCACTGATGTGGTTCCCCCCTTCCTCTGGCTCTACCTACCTAAATCTTACTACTATTTTCAGACCTAAGGCAAGGCAGCTTTTTCCCAAACCTTCTCTAGTTATTCTAGCCCTTGTTTATCTCACACTTTTGTCGTCCTATAAGATACTTAATACTACTCAAAGTAGCACCTAATTATATTCTATCTTATTTGTTCCTATTGTTACATGTTAGTCCCGTCTTCTCAACTAGATTGCAAGCTCCCCAGGACCAGAACCACCTGTTATAAATCTTCCCTATCCCTCAAAACATGTGCTCAGTAGTATTTGGAGTGATTTCACACAGAGGGTACTCTAGACACCTCGGGGTGGGGCATTTATGTGCAGTAATTGCTGAGAGGACAGGTGCCCAAAAGCCTTTAGAATATCAACTCAACTAAATAATGACTCAGCATGACTTTTTTTTAAAAGAAAGCGTTGTCTACTTTTTAAGTAAGTATCTGAAAATTTTCACATTTTTTGTTGCTTTAAATTTTTATTTTGTTTTTGACTAGTATCAAAGAAAAACATTTTTTCTAATTTACAATGTAACATACATTTTACCTTCATGTAAACTATATTAATAATTAAAACATTATAATCAAATCCATTTAACAGATTTTTCTAACCAGAAAGTATCTCTCAAATATTTATTGTCTTTTTAATTTTCTTTCTCCCTGAACGTTTTGTAAATGGAAAAGTTTCCTTCTTGGCATTTCTACCTACTTCCTGCCTTGTTTTTTTCAGCCATCATAAACATGTTACAAAGCTATAATTTTCCTCAATTTTCTGTAGAGGTCTATGTAGCCATTTTTGGGCCAGGCCTGGTGTGGCAGTTGTGTCCTCTTACTGATTCAGAACACTGCTCCTTTTTATTTCATTTTAGATCCCTTCTTGCTCTTCAACCACTACCTATCTCTCTGCCAGTGTTTCCATCTGTCCTACTCTAGAATCCCTATTTCTCTATTTTCTCATTAAGAGCATGTTCAACATTATACTGATGACAAAATGCCATTTATTTCAATTACAGATTGGATTTACTTGTCTTTTCTGGAAAAGCTTTACCCAATCTCAGGGACTAGAAACAAAGATTGTCTTAAATCACACACGGTCATGTGTCATGGAGTATCAAAGCACAAATTGGTGGTCTTATATTTGCAGGAGTGTTCAAACACTTCCTGACTGCCAGCTCTCTTCCCTCTCAGACATTAAATATTTCGTCATTTTTATGACCATCTCAGATATGGATATTATTGTACCCTTTGAGTTACAAATACCATTTATATAACTTTGTAGCATAGTTTTAAAGTCTTGTAAAATATCACTGTCATAGGCTAGTGTGCCACAGTAGCACACATTGTTTTTCTATGTTTAGATTTTTTTTAATAGACTTTATTTTTTAGAGAATATTTATGTTCACAGCAAAATTGAGCAAAAAGTAGATTCCCTTATACCCCCGCCCCTCCATACACACAGTCAACCTATCAACACCCATCCCCACAGTGTTACATTTGTTACAATCAGTGAACCTACACTGACAACTCATTAGCACCCAAAGTCCTTATTTTACATTAGGGTTCCCTCTTGGTGTTGTCCATTCTGTGGGTTCGGACAAATGTATAATGACATGTATCCACCATTATAGTGTCATATGGAATACCTACCCTGCCCTAAAGTCCACTGTGCTCCGTCTGTTCATCCTTCCCTCCCTTGTCAAACCTGATCTTTTTATTTTCTCCAGTTTTATTTTTTTCCAGAATGTCATATAGTGGAAATAATATAATATGTAGCATTTTCACATTAACTTCATTCACTTAATAATATGCATTTATGTTTTCTCCATGTCTTTTCGTGGCTTGATAGCTTATTTCTTTTTAGCGCTGAATAGTATTCCATGGTCTGGGTGTCCCACGGTTTATCTATCCATCACCTACTGAAGGACATCTTGGTTGCTTCCAGGTTTTGGCAACTATGAACAAGGCCGTTATAAATATCAGTGTGTCGTTTCTGTGCAGACATACGTTTCCATTTCATGTGTGTGAATACCACGGAGCACAACTGCTGGAACGTAAGGGTACATGTCAGGAGCTCAACTTAGCTGGATAAGAGAGAGAGAGCTGAGCTGCTAAGTGTCGGCGTAGCTAATGAAAAAGCAGCAAGACGAAAATGAAATAGTTAAGCCTTTCATCACTTGCTGTGATGGTATAGCAAGAGTCTAAAACTAGAAAAAAATATCAGTTCCCTTTGTTCCATTTCACCCATGGAACGGCGTACTGGTCAAGGGTCAAGTGCATCACCACAGATGTGGGGGGAGTTGTCTCCCTGCTAAGGGAGCCCTGAACAGAAGACCATGGCTGGTGGGGCCATGGGTGGTGGGGTGTCAGTGGAGAGTACTGGGAGTGGAAAAGTACTGGGTAGTAAGTCAAATGAGGAAAAGTATCTTCAAAATGTCTTTCTCCTACCCGCATAAGGAGGTCTTGGCAAAGGTGCCTGAATAGGACTTCTGTCCAAGGGATCAGATAAAGAGTTCTAGGAATGAAAACCATAGGGCAAGGAATACAAATATGTGAAAGATCATGACCTGCTACATTCGCCTGAGACCTTGATTGCAACTCCTTTTAGAGACCACAGTGCACCAGCCGTGTACCATCCAGTGTGTGGAGGACAGTTCTCCTCTGTGAGGCCTATCAGGCGAAGTCAGGGTTCTCCAGAGAAATGTAACCAATAGAATATATAGAAAAATATACATCAGAGGAGATTATTATAGGAATTGGCTCGTATGGTGGAAGTCCCACACAGGCCGTCTGCAAGCTGGAGAACCAGGAAAACCAGTGGTGTGATTCAGTCTGAGTCTGAAGGCCTGAGAACCAGGAGCTCCGATATCTAAGTGCGGGAGGAAAATGGACATCCCAGCTCAAGAAGAGAGGGAGAATTCACCGTTCCTTTGCCTCTTGATTCCATTTGGGCTCCCCGATGAAATGCACGATTCCCATTCTCATTGGTAAGGTTTGATCTCTTCACTTAGTCTACTGAATCAAATGCCCGACACACACTCACAGACACACCCAGAAATAACGTTTACCAGTTATTTGGGCATCCTTTAGGCCAGTCAAGTAGACACCAAAATTTTTCTATCAGACCTTAGTAATTGCCTATGGGTCAGGACTGAAAAATCACACATAGCTTTCAAACTGCCTTCCAAAATGGCTGTACCACTGTGCATTCCCACCAGCAATGAGTGAGAGTTCCTGTTGCTCCACAGAATCACCAACATTTGGTGGAGTCGGGTTTGGATTTTGGCCATTCTAGTTTGTGTCACAGTGTCTTTTTAATGTGTATTTTTTGCCTGAAAATAATTTTAATTTACATAGCTACAGGAATAGAGATATAAAAGGGGAATTATTATTTTACTGAAATTGTATTCCATGTTCAAAATTAATAGCTGATACGTATCTCATTCTGGCCTTCTACAAAAGGGAAGAAGTGGGCTTATCTCCTAATAACATAATCTTACCCTCCTGTGTTCTTACTCCTATCCCCCATTTTTCCGGGTCCTAGAAAGCAATACAACAGATGGATTCAGGAGCTCTAGAACACTTTTAATGGGCAAAAGCCCACAAAATTACATGCATCGCTGGGATCTTACCCAGGAATGTTCAAGATTCCCTGTCCATCTGTTGCTTCCAAAGGTGAATGTGAATAGTCCTGCAAGTTGACTAGGACCATTCTCTTTGATGGTTAGAGAAAGGGCAATAGGGTGATTTTTGGCTTTCTGACTGTTTATTTCCCCAAGCTTCTCCACCCATTGCCTTCTCATCTAGATTTTTCTTCCCCTTCAGTTCACCTGCCCAGGTGCTAAATAGAAACGCCATTACAGAAGTGATTAAAGATGTTAGCTATGAGGTACATTTACCTCCATTGCTCCTGAAACTCCCATTAAAATAGCATAAACCTACAAGGCACAGAGAATTAGGAAGGAGATGATAACAATTTTGGAAGCAGGAAAAACAGATGGATGAGTGATAAGTAAGTTGGCAGAGCCAAGAAAACTAAATACAAAATTAATAATGGGGAAAGCCAAGAAATAATCCATAAAATTTCTAAAAATGTAGAAATTTGCAGTGCCAGGTACCTCTGGAAATTGGTAGGGGGAAGGGAAAAATTAAGACTGAAAAACGAAAACTGGTTGAAAGTCTGTTTAAGAAGCTGTTTTACCCGGATGTTCAACTTTTACCTCCAGGATTTATCCTCTGCAGATGGTAAAATGGAGGGTTTCTGGACTAGGGCCTTGGGGAATTTCAGTGACTATTGAGCCCACTGGTCTTCTTTACCATCTCAAATAACAGAACCAAGGCCAGACTGTCTCCCTTCAGGAGGAAGTTTGGAAGTGTCTTCTCTGGAAGCATCTAATTAGCCCAAGGGAAAAGGCCTGAAAATCCAGGCTCAAGAATTGCCCAAAAAATGACCTGTGGTAACCCCAGAGTTAACAAATCCATCCATCTACGCACACGCAGCTATCTTCAAGTTACCTTTGTACTGCCCCACTCTTGAACATGAGCAGATGGCCAAAAATCACCAAACATTGGAGGAAAGCATCACAATGAAAGTCTATATCTAAACAAGCAACCATGGAAAAAGCAACTTGAAGGGCACAGAGATACACAGGGAGCTAGGAAAATACATAAAGGAAAAATTTAAGGGAAAAAGTGTAATTGAAAATTGAAATTTTATGAAAATAAAAATGGTTGGAATATAAAATTGAAAAAGAATCCCAGAAAGTAGCACATAAAACAGAGTTAGAAAATAAGAAAGAAAATTATAGGACCAGGCCAGGAGATTCAAAGTCTAGTTAACGAGATTTCTGAGAGAAAGAGAGAAAGAGAGAGAAAGAAGAAAGAAATAACTAACACAAAATAAACAGAAAGATGAAAATCATCAAAGAAACAATTATGGAGAAATTTCCAGTTAAACAGAAAAACGTAAATGTCTAAATTGAAAGGGCCCATTATATGTGAATAGATACAAACCAAGGTACATTATTGTGAATTTACAGAATATTGAGGGGAAAAGAAGTGAAGACAGGTCACATAAAGGATTAGGAATTAGAATGGTTTGATGCTTTTCAACTGGAAGTCAGAAAACTCTGGAACAGTATCCCCAACATTTGAGGGAAAAGTATTTCCAACCTGGAATTCTGTACCTAGTCAAACTATTAATTCTGTCAAAAGAAAATCTCTCAAATAGAGGTTTCAAAATTTCATGTTCTGTGCATAAAACTTTTGGAGGATGTGCTCCACCAGAATGAGAATGTAAAGCAAGAAAGAATAATCTGGGTACTCTAGGAAATAAAGATACAACACTCATGAGAGGTAAAGGACACCGCCAGGATAAGGGAACAAGTCAGAGGCCTCATGAGGAATTTCGTAAGGGGGGAAAAATACCTTGAAATTAACCTAAAATTTTTAAAAGTATTGAGAGAATTATACAACTGGGAGAGCATTTAAGGTTAAATTAGTGTTAAATATATACACAAGGCAAATGGAAAACAGGAGTTGTAAACTCCAGGAAAGAAAGGAGTCTGTGCAAGAAAGGGAAAGTAGTCATGACATACTGTATAGCTCAGCTGTGCTAACATTTGCCTAGTTATAAAAATGAAAACTCTAAAAAATTCATCTAATTAAAATTATGATATGCCTTCATGGGGGGGGAGAGAGGGTGCATGTGTGACGTGGAGGCCGGTGGAGGGTGGGGTTTCAGTGCTGAGGACAAGTGAGAGCTTTGTCTTCTTGAATGGGAGTCAGTAGAAAACGTTTAAAATAAGAGCTAGTAACATTAGCGCTTTTTTTTAAATATAGAAGGTAAATATTTTTTTAATCAGCTTAAAGAAAGCAAGTGCATCTGGGGAGTGGGAAATAGGGGACAGGAGACAGCAAGTGCTGTTTTTATAATCAGACCTATAGAATGATTTGACTCTTCAAACAAAGTACATGTACGAGGACTTAGAATTATGAACTTGTTGCAGTGATGTTGCTGACCTTTTTTGATATCAAAGGGATTATTCATTATGAACTTGTACCAACTGGACAGTTAACCAAGTTTACTATTTGGAAGTGCTGAAAAGGCTGCGTGAAAAAGTTCGAAGACCTGAGCTTTTTGCCAACGGTTCATGGCTCTTGTGTCACGACAATGTATTAGCTCACTGGACACTGTCTGTGAGGGCATTTTTAGCCAGTAAACAAATAACTGTATTGGAACACCCTCCCTACTCACCTGATCTGGCCCACAGTGACTTCTTTCTTTACCTGAAGATAAGGGAAATATTGAAAGGAAGACATTTTCATGACATTCAGGACATCAAGGGTAATATGACAACAGCTCTGATGGTCATTCCAGAAAAAGAGTTTGAAAATTGTTTTGAAGGGTAGACTAGGCACTGGCATCGGTGCATAGCTTCCCAAGGGGAGTACTTTGAAGGTGAGCGTAGTGATATTCAGCAATGAGATATGTAGCACTTTTTTTAGGATGAGTTCGCGAACTTAATTGTCAGAACTCATATAACTTTCAGAAAAATAAAAATTATGTTTAAAATTTCCACAAAGATTGGAGAAGGGGGGCTATCACTTTGTGAGCGGTGTAAATGTCTGTTACATTGTTTTGTATACCTGAAACTAATAAAAAAAAAACTTCCACAAAGAAATAATTAAAAGTTGCTCTATTCGTTAAGTAGCCTTATCATATAAACGTGTTAATATTTGTATTAGGTTCTTATTGTCTGCTATTACTCTTTCTCATAAGCTCACACTCCCCAAATTTAATCACATACAAAGACCTATCCATTTTTCCAGCAATTTCTGCCCACTATACCCCTCTGCCCATTCCTTACTGCAGATAGCCATCTCTCCTCTGTAGTATTACCAGGAACTTTACCTGGCCCCCTGCCTCTTGTGCCTCTTTTCCTCCCTCCCACTGATTTATCCGTGCCAGCCTCAATCTTTCTGAAACACAGATCTGACCACATTACTTACCGTCATCCTTCAGTGAATGCTGGCAAACACAGAGTAAAATCGAAACTCCATTCCCTACATGTAAGCAAGACCTGCGTCGACTTTTCTCCCTCCGTGTCTCCATTTCTCTTTAGCACGCCCGCCCCAGGGGCCACTTAGTGTCCTGCCTCATGGACTTCCTTCCACGGGCTGCTGGCTGACACACTCACTGACCCCACAGGCTTCCATTCTCGGAGTTGTCACAGCTGTGTGTGCCACTGTTATCCATTCTGTTCTGTATTGCAGTTAGTTTTATGCTTCTCTTCCATTGGACGATGAAGAGAATGTTGAGAATGTGTCTTATTTTCTTGTCACGTGCTTAGGACTTAACTCACTGTGTGGAACAAAATAATTATTTAATAAATGTTCATTAGATGAGTGAATGCACAAAGTCTTAACAAAACAAAAGGGATATTGCCAGGACTTCTCGAATATTTTCTGTACTTCAACCATTTCTACTGACAAATCTGTATTTCTGAGTATGACTTTAAAAATCACTAAGCACAGTGAAATAAAATGTGCCTATATATTTGTGTTCAAATTAACTAGCAAATAAATAACCGGACCTATGTATGGTTTTCCTTCATTTGGATTAAAAACAGAGGCAAAAACTATGAATCAGATTTACTGTTTCTTTCCTAAATCTTTATACACGCTAATGTTTTCAGACTTAATTTCCATTACATTTTACAGATGTGGAAATAGAGCTCGGGCCTCGATTTTGAGCACATGGCTACAATTATTACATTAATAATAGTAACTTGCATTAAAACACTTAAACATCTTTTTTTTTTTACTGTATCATCTCATTTATTCCATTAATGAGTAATGAGATAGAGATGGTAGAGAAAACACAAGCCTGTACAGTGAACTGATGTGCTTCAAATGTCACAGCCAATCCCAGAGTCGCCTGGAGCTAACATGCTGTCATGCCGACTTTTCTAGCAGTGCCTGCTTTCTCCACTGCTCGCAGTTCTGCACTTGACGTTTGCTTACTTACTGCCTTTCGTTTGGCAGCACTGTATGTTTAAAGGTGTACATTCTTGAGTAAAGATCTCTTACGTTGTTTGATCTCTGATTAAAATAAATTCTGTTTAACGTTTATTACACTTGAAAAGCAGTAAGAATAGTAATTTTAAAAGTCTTTTTCTAGGCCGAGTGGGCTACTCTCAATCTGAGATTGTTCTCTTTCTAAATCTTTAAAAGTCTCATGCTATCCTGCACAAAAGCTGCTCGACAAACAAGAACTGCCCACGTTGTTTGCAGAACGTGTGTCTGTCAGAGGTTGCCAAGGTGCTATGTCTGTGAGTGATGGTGCTCCGAGAGGCCCTTGTCATGGTGGCAACCACCGACAAAAACCCAGAAGATCAAAACCTTATGAGGGTCTTAAACACTGGACGAAAATCACTTTGTGTAGAGAAGGATATGACCCTGTTTTATACTTGGCTTTCTCCAAGACAGCAAAGAATAAAAGTTTTGTTGTTTTTATTTATGATTTACTCTCTAACCCCACCTGATTTTCTGCTCCTGTTGAAATCCATTTTCTATGTTGCCATTTTATAACTGGGAAAGGTAAGTAGTAAGGGTTTTTAAATGGTTGAAGACGCTGCCTATAGTAATTATGTATTTTTTCCTGCAGGTAGTAGGCCCACAACAAATATTTTTTTCAGAGTATATTGCATTTATTGAATGCTTTCTACACGCCAGGTTACCTTGCAGAGCACTTATATACACACTGGCTTTGTTTTCAGGGGAGACTTACAGTAAATAGTGTTAAAGCCTTAATTTAAGCATTTTTTTCTTTTTTTGGTTAGCTCCTTATTTTTGTTTTATATTTACCATGAATATTTGTTTCCTGTGACATTTTATAGCCAAATATAAGAATGTATGCCTATTGCTAAATATTTACTATATCTGGCCTTCCACGCCAAGGGCTGTGTGGTTTGGGCAAATGACTTTTCCAAGTATCAGTTTTGTCATCTGTAAAACCGGGGTAATAATTATACCCTTATAATAAGATTGCCATCGAAACTAAATGAGATAATGCAGGTAAACTTCTTGGCACAGGGATTAGTCTCAGAAAGCTTTCAATAATTCCTTGTCATTAGCGATGGTAGTAGTAATAACTTCTTGTTGTCATACATCTCCCCTTCTGTGGTTTAATTTTCTTCAGGGTAAGGACTGTGTTTTGTTCATCTCTGCATCCTCTCCTGACATACCCGTAAAGCCAGTCATGGATTAGGTACCCAAAAAATAATTATTGGATTGAATGAGGTAGGCAGATAATTTTTTAAATCAGTAAGTTGTTTTCCAAATGACCAAACTTAAGCTCAGAGAGTTTACGTTTAACAGGTTTTGAGCAGCTACTATAAATCAATCACACAGATTATGTCATTTAATCTTCAGGCAACGTTTTATGAAATACTCAAATCGTGTCCCAGAATTCAAACCCACATCTTTGAATCCCAAGCCCAGAACCATTTCCACAAAACGGGCACTCTTACAAAATATGCAAGAATTCTTCCTAGGCAGTTACTAATTTTGAATCATTATAGCATTTGGGAGAATAACTTTCTGAGTTATAAAATGAGTTGATAATCTAAGTTTTATTTGTTTGTTAAATCTCAAAGAAGACTGTACATGAAAACATTACACTATTCTCAGTATCCTAGCTTTTTGAATTTTAGAGAAAAAAGAACAGGTAACTGAATGTGAATATGACAAAATGAACAAATAAGAAAAGAAGAGTCTGAACAGATACAGAAAGGGTACGATAAGTGAGTGCTTTACAAATGAAAGCAGATGTATGAAATTACAAGCTGTCAGATCAGCAACGGAAATGAAGATGATAAAGTGGTTCCTTACATAGATTATAATTATTCATTTTGCCCATCCTGTCTCCTTTCCCCACAGTGTTCATGTTCAGAGGGAGGGGTGGGAAGCGATAGCAAGAAATGGTGTTTCCAACAGAAGTAGAAGAAACAAATCTAAGAATCAATGATATTTCTGATCACAAACAATTATTTTGTGATTTGTGCTCTTTCTGTTGAATCGTAGTTGTTTTCCTATGGAATTTTTTTCAACTAACTACTCTGATTAATAAAAAGGATTTGGTTGCAGCCACAGGAAGTTGTAACTGTAAAGTTTCTTCACAATCAGTGCTGTGGAGGCAGTCAGAGCGGCTTACAAAACAAGCATCGTTAATGGGCCCAACTGTGACAGTGGTGGCAGATGGATTGCCAAGAAATGAAGTAGTTTACATAGACCTGCCTGAAAAGATTTGTTTAATAATTGTGCCCATAATTAGGTAGATTTGAAAAAAAAAATTAAATGTCAGTCTAAGGCACACAGTTAGGCTTTATCTATGAAGATTTTGACATTTTTCTTCCAAGAAATACTGCATGGATATTTTCCCGAAATTTCTTGTTACCTTTAGAAAAACAAATAATTGGAAGAAATTACATTTTCTTTAATTTTGAGTTATGTAATGTATATACAAAAGAATATATGAAACATGTAAGTTATGAAGCATTAATCAGGGTAAATATCATTTTATGAAAGTTTTAAACTGTTTCTCTCCCATTCATAAGATTTTTGTTCTAATTTCTAAGCAGCAAAACTGGATACATTTAAGCACAGCCATATAAATGGCAGTAAATATGCATGCTTCTAAGAGTTTATTGATATTGCAAAGGCGCACACATATCTGTACCTGAGGCTCTTCCTTCCAACACCCCCCGAGGATACGTGCTAGTATATTAGATTGCAGTTAACACTACAGTGTGTTGCATCAAAGGCTATTTGGTAAAGATCACTTCTCCCTATTTCCCTTTATCAAATCAATTGTTATTGGCTTGCTTTCTTTGAATCTAAGTTGTTATTTTTTTTTACTCTCAGTAATGCAAACATCTTAAGAAATATTGCTTCTGAATTTTTTTTTCCCTCTTATTTAGTGATCTCTAGTAACTACCAGACCTGTCTTGGCCTTCTGATGCATTACCCTCTAATTGGGGATATACACTCACTGATCCTTAAGGCTCTGTTCCTTCGAGATCCAAAGGTAAGCTTTCCAAAGAGGATATGCACAATTTAAAGTTGGGCGAAACATTGGTATGACTCCAAGAATTCCTAATGTGGAATTTGTCTAATGGCAGATGAATTGCCTAATGAAAGAATCTGCCTAGAGTTACAGGCCAAAACTCATTGGCTAGCCAATCAGCAGGCAAATTAAGTGGACATCGCCATGAGAAACTGAAACACACATCTCTTGTCTCTAGAAGCTTGTTCTGCCCCCCTGCCTTCCTCATAACACAAGGAAGTGGATGAGCGACTGCTTCTCCTTTTAACCAAACTTCATTGAGCCCCTTCCAGGGGCCAGTTTATCCACGTAGAGCCTCAAGGGCCATGTGAAGACCAAGACATTAGAGCTATGAGAAAGGACCAGTTCTATAACAGTTTATGATACCTTGAAATACTAAATTATTTCATAGTATGAGTAGGTATTTCTTATTTTGTGGGTGAAGTGTAACCTCATAAAATAAAGATTTAAACAGACTATAATGCTGATTTCTGTACTTGAACTTAAAGCAAGTCACCAAAATTTTCTTTACACTTTAGAGATAAAGTGTGCTCTTTTACAACTAATGTTATATTTCTTGAAAATAAGAACATGTAATGATCTAAAAAAGACTGAATTCTTGATGCTTTTGAGCCAAACAAAAATATTGGATGAAATAGAAGAGAGAAAGCTTCAAACACAAGTACGAGAATGCCAGGCATTGGGTGGTAATCCCAGCCTTTGGCTCTTTGGCAGAACTCCCAACAGTCACATTGGCAGTTGTCGAACTGTCTTTGAGTCAGTCTGTCTGTGGATTCCATTGCCAAAGCTCTGGCCAATCAAGTCGAGACTCCATGATTAATGTAAATTTTGATTCTAAAGGATTTGTGCCCTTTCCTCAGTTGTTGACGTCAACATTTGAGTATATTCTCTATTCTTTGGTTGCTTTAAAATAATTGATTTCCTTGAAGCTGTATCCATTTTCTGTAGAAATATACAATTTTATATCATTTCTCTTGCACAAATTTTAAGTATCAGAAATCCATTGTTTTTCTGACACTTAAGGTATCATGTTTTTATTCTGGTTTAGGAGTCTGAGAATCAAAAGTCCCATATTTATTTATTTATTTGTGTGTGTGTGTGTACTCATACTATATATATATGTACATATATACACATATATACATATATACATATATGTGTGTACATATATGTACATATATATGTATAAATTATATAAGTATATATTTTTAACAAAAAATAACAAGATTGTGAAATATCTATAAAAGAAATAAAGAATGAATTTGCTGGTCATTGAGTTTTGGTTTACAAACTTAAGGTAAATTCTATCAGCTCAGTATTAGGAATTGTTAGAGTCATACAGAGTGGGGGAAAATTGCTAACATAACTATTTGAATTTTCTATTTGTTTGGTTTGTGTGATTTGTTTGGTTTAATTGAAGGGAGAAATGAATATATTATCTAAACCTATCGATCTTGGTAATTTTTCCCTAGCTAATTATGTTTGATCTTATGTGAATCATTCACTCTTCTGTATACTGCAGAATTCTCTATACTAAATCTTTCAATGTTATTAGTGGAATCTGTGAGTTTTAATACAGTACTTTTTATCTCAGTAATGTAGTATACATAATATATGAGTATAATGACGCCAATTCTATAAGCATTAAAAAATATGTTCTGTAAGGTTTAAGAGCAAAAAGTAATGGCATTAAATACATTTTTTTTAAAAAGGTATTCCCACTTTTCCTTTCAGGGTCTTAACAAGTAAAAATATGATTAATATAGTGGTCTAAAATGCAGAACCTTAAACTGATATTTCTGAGATGTAAGAAATTGGGCAGGAAAAGGGAGTCATTTAAAATGCTCACAAAAACATGTTTAACTTGCTCATGAGAGCAAGTTCATGGAATGATGACACCTATAGGGAAAATAAAGAAAGCTGTATAATATGAAGGGGCTTTCAGATGGCTAACCCCACAGGTGATAGTTTAGGTTAAGTATATATAACGACTGACCCATTGACATCATTTAGTAAATGTCAAATGATACCTACGGTCACTTGGCTCATGTACTAATTGTAGGTCTGTCACAGTATAGTGTCCTGCAAGGAGTCTGAGTGAGGAAATGGGACACTGGGTCAAATCCTGACTCCGCTACCAACCATCCTTGTCATTCTGGAAACTCATGCTTGCTGAGTCTTGTCTTTTCTTTTGTGGTTGAAATTAATTGTCTCTAATAACCAGCCCAAAGAGAGTATCCTTTGTCCATAAAGAACTGACTTCTAATGATCTATCAAGGTTTAGTCCAATGCTACAAAGATACAAATGGGAAAAAAAAAAAGCAAATTTATATTCGTATATGTTACAGAAATCTACAAGTGATTTCAGAGTTTTCAGTGGAGTTAGTGTCTATTATAATAAAGTCATAAACGAGGCCATTTACACTGAGGGGGAAAACGAGAGGGAAAGATGATGCTAGTTCCCCACACATTTCCTCTAAAATTCCAGACATTAGAGTGCTTTAAATGTTTTCCATTATTAGCAACAATGAAATACTTAAAATACTTGAATCATTCCTCATTCAAGTAGATCAGAGTAAGCATATAAGCATACAACTCTTCATGAAGTAAACTAGTAGAAAAATGACCTTTGAGACATGAAAGTACATTTTCCCATATCCTAGTTTCACGTGACAGCAGTGTTGAGTGCTGCTGACAGACTCAATAAAATAAAAATAAACAAGGAGCTCTGAGCTTGGGGGTTCATTGTCAACCTTCAGAAAAACACTTTGTCCTGTTACTATCCCTAAATCCCAGTGGAATTGCTGAGTTGGCAATCAACTCTGTAAGTAGAGCTTGAGACACTGAGCTTTGTTTTATATCAGTTATGATGTAGGCTTTACTGTGAAAAGATTTCTCATTTGAACAGACTGAAATGATGGGCTTGTTAAGTGTAATAATAGGATCATATTCCTTCACAGTTTTCAAGCACTTTGATGTGCTTAATTTGGCCCTCACAACAAGCTATGAGGTAGGCAGAGCAGGTTATCTTTCCTCATTGTTTCTCAGTGCAGAGAGGTTAAGGTTATGTGGCTTTCCCAAAGCACAAAAGCTTGTAAGCTGTCAAGTTAGCTAGCTTATCCCCTCCTGAGACTCCCATCATCCATTCCACCTTTTCCAGGAAGCCATTCCCAGGCTTCTTTAGGACCTGTTTCCCTTTGAATTCCCACAGCACCCTTGTATTTTAGTTACTTACTTATTGATTTTATCAATTATTTTTCCTTATGATCCTGATCATTTTTTTGCATTTAGCTTTGTGTCCTCCTACAGTCGTTGGTATTGAGAAAATAATGGTAGAATTGAATTCTCACTCAAACGCTAAGCCTCTTCCAATATACCCTACTGACTTTAATCTAGATGAGCCTCATTCACCTAGCATATTTCTGGAACCCATATCCACGTTCCACAGAAGCTGTAGCCCATTATGTATTTGTCAGCTGCCGTTTTTATCAAGATGATGAATTAACCCTACAACTTGAACTTAAAGAGCATCTAGTTCCCTAATTTACTGTTAGAATTCTTTGAAAACTTGTTAACACCTTCAAGTATTATGGAACAAGGAAGACATAACAAAGAATGTAGTTAACATACTTGACTTAGACCTTCAGACTTTCAGAACTGCGAAGAACCCAGAGAGTCTAATCCAGCTCCTCCTTCTATAGATGAACACACCGAGGATCAAGGTGAAGTTTAGAGACTTATTCAAGGTCACACATCTTGAAAATGGCAGAGCCAGCGAGTGAACCCAGGTTGTCCAACCACCTTTCCACACAAGAGCTGTAGCTTCATTAGTTTTAAAAATAGTAGAATCCTAGTTACTGATATTTCTCACCCAATTTTTTCTATTTGTATTAGACATTTATTTGCATCTGTAATAAATAAAACTTCCATGCATATAAGTGGCGAACTATTTGAAAATTTTTTTAATTGATGCTGTATGTAGAGACTGGATCATCCTATATTCTGTTCACCGTAAATATGGTTTCTATACTTAGCTCTTCAGACCACAATCCTAATTCTCATTTTCTTGTCTTTATCATATTAGAACCACTGAGCAGATTTCCAAAAACAATCCACTAAATGAAGTAGAGGGATAGAAGGAGGACAGTCTGAAAAATATGAAGTGATTAAAAAACATTGTTCTAACTAGTTGTTCAAATTCAAAAAAAAAAAAATTTAAAACCCAATTAGAAACAAAAGTCATAGAAAATGTGAACATATTGTGTTCCTTAAATAACCAGATGTTCTCTCCTTCCTGAAGGCAGTAAGGGCTAGGAATAAAAGGTTTGAAACTATTGTTTTAAGTTAACTGTGAATTTTGCAAATCTGTT
Organism: Rhinolophus ferrumequinum; assembly: GCF_004115265.2. Classification (NCBI taxonomy): domain Eukaryota; kingdom Metazoa; phylum Chordata; class Mammalia; order Chiroptera; family Rhinolophidae; genus Rhinolophus; species Rhinolophus ferrumequinum. The sequence goes on from NC_046300.1 coordinate 29,847,515, forward strand.
TTTACCCTTTAGCAAATAAAATTCTAATACGGAAACATAAGCAAAGTAATTTTCATTTTTTGGTGCTCTCTTATTTGTGTTATGTTTTGAAGTGTTAACCTTATCACAAAGACTTATTACAAATGAAATACAGTACATGGATTAACATTTTAGATTATGCAGTAAGAATTTGACAGCTGCCATTTGTTTTGAAGACTAGAATATTCCCCAAAAAAATTTCTGGTAAGTTTGCAAGCAGTCCTTTTAACAGTGACTGTTACTGTTTATGGAACAAAATGGCTACAAATAAGACAGTTTAATTTCATAGTCATTCTTATACACAGAAACACACTACAAAAATAGTATGTGCAATGTTCTTATGCTTGGCTAATTCTGATTTGGCTTTTGTTTGGAGTTATATTAAATTTTGCCTTTTTAAATTATAAAAAGTCTGAATATTCAGATTTCACATTTTATGCAGGTTAATAGATTTTTACACTTTTCATTCCAAAAAACCCACTATACATGCAACGTTTTAAAAAAGTCAACTGTTTTTGGTAAAATGTCACATATCAGAATTGAAAAATGGTGAATAGATTCAAGCCTGCTACTACCAGTCAGGTGGCAGTGTTAGAAAAAGCTCCATTCCAGTAATGCCATTGTAATTTTTTCTTCTCTGAGCAGTAAAGAACCTAAAAATCATACATACTGACTCTTTAAGGAGGATACACAGCATCCATTTATTTACTTTTCATGATGTTCCCATCAGAACTTCTGTTCAGATTTTCCTGTATGTTTCTAATCTGATTTTCTGTTATGGAAAGAATGTCTTACTTTTGTCTTCTTCATCCTTTTTTTCCTAAAAAGCTGGAATACTTCTCTGAAAACGGCCATTCTTGAGAATCATTTGTTTTTGTGTTTTCTCTGTTAGTGACCCAAAAATGTGTTTGTTTTTCTTTGTATCTGAACTCCATGACTGTATGTCATTCTCTTTTAATCATTCATTACAGTCAACTAGATATTTATTATACTTAACATTTCGTTGTTAGTGACAAATTAGGCATGTTTTCACATGCAATATATATATATATAGACTATTTGACATAGACTAGCATTAAAAACCTTAAGTTGTACTTCTGAAGTCAGTGGTGGCTATCCAAAATCTGTAAAGGAGTAATCTAAAAATCTTTATTAAACTAATCTTTGAAATTTGTTATTTATGTGTTCAGACATTTCATAAAGTAGAATAATGTGTTTCTCAATAGTCGTTAAGGTTTCCTAGGGTGCGTAAATAATTATAAGTTTATTTTACAACAGTATTTCGAATTTATTAATTTATTTAACAAATCTTTGTTGGATATCAGGCACTGTTTAAATTCGGGTGATACAATGGTGAACAACAAAACGATATGGCCCTTAAAATAAGAAACCAGTGAACAAGAAACTACTTAGTTTGTCATGTGTCATAAGGATACAAATAGGGTATCATCATTAAAATAAGAGGAGGAAGAATCTGCGCCGGGTGAAGACCTCATTTACATAGGTGGACCAAAAGGACCTCTTTGAGGGGGTACCATTTCAGGTGAGAACAAATGGAGGAAAAGGTGCCAGCCAGGCAAAGACTTAGGAGAAGAGAGGAGAGCAGCAAACACACAGACTGTGAGGCAGGAAAGAGCTCAGATTGTTCATGGAACTGAAAGAAGACCAGTAGGACTGAAGCCAGGAAGTGAGGAAACCTGCCTGAGATGAGATGGACGAGCCAAGAAAGGCTTGTGATTACTTTGCTCTCCCTGTATAATCTTACATGATAGTAGAAAGTAAAATTGCTTTTAAGGTCACATTTGGAAACTCCAGAAAGATTGCAGGATTCGTGGTGATCCTTCCTTATGACTAAGACATCCTGTTGTTATAAACCACTCTCGCTCTCACCCACAAGTTCCAAGAACTCTTCTTAAATGAGCTCCTCACTTGGTAAAGCGCACTCACTTATTCAGACCTCTAGGCTGTCACATGGGTCTGGCCAGTAGTTTCCTGTTTAATTTAAGAAGACTGTGGCCAGGACTCTGAACTCTCAGTCATGCACATGTTACTTTTTTAAAAGTAATCTTGACTACCTTCTGTCTATCACCAAGCTCAGTCGATTTTACTTTCATTTATGTCAGCATCATGCTACACTATGTAGTAACGAGGAAACTAGACCAGTTTTTCTCTCCTACCAAAATGAGAACTCTCCTCGGTCAGGGACTAGATCTCCCACAGCACTCACCCAGTGTCAGCCACCTGAGGAAAACTCAGAATCCAGGTTGGTTCTACTTTCGTCACAGTCTGCTCTGTATATTGGGCAAATCACTCTTTTTCTTGAACTGCAGAATGAAGAAACTGAACCACATAATCCCAGTGGACCCTTTCTGGATCTATTTTAGCAAGATTCAATTCAATTCAACACATGCATTTGTCTAACTGCCTACTGTGTGCTGAGCATGAGAGGTGGTCCATGTGATTACACATAACCATTGGAAGGTAAAATGAGTGAGGGTATTGAGAAAGAACAGCTAATTTGGACTCGAATAATCGGAAAGTCTAATTGGAAGAGGCATTGGCTTGGAAGACTTTTCCTAGATGGTATTATTGCATCTTAAGAAAACAGTACAAGCAGAGCTCCTGAGGATTACTGAGGCGGGGCCAGGGGAGACCTGGTCGTTCTCTATTCAGTCACTCAGTGACCCCTGAGGGACTGAACAAATGACAGCCGCCCTCTCAACACCGCATGTATTAGCAGACACTAAATTTTCAAAGTACATCAAACGTGTAGGGAGTCTTTATTTGATAGTATTTCATTTGTCATTAATTTATACAGTGTCCTAATTAGTGTTATCATTCAACATAAATAAATGTTTTGTGTTTAAGTGAAAGTCAAGGTGTTAAGCATTTTGTTCCAATGATTTTTACTAGATTTATTGGCTATAAATAGTTGCTTGCAGTACCAATATTTGCTCAAAATAATCATGTCTTTGTTTAGACCTTTAAAGTCACTCTTGGGAGGGTTTGTCACTTTTACTTTGGGGGACTGAAAAGAGCTAAAGAAACTGTGTGGCAAAGAGTGCTCTTCACGTGTTGGAGGAAAGGGTTTCTTTACTGAAGTGCAACCATTTACAGTGATGATTTGTTTTTCCTCAAGTAACTAAAGAAGAGGCTAGAATCCATGGTTCATTCTATTCTGATTAACAATAAACAAAAAAAAATCTATAAAACAATCCCCTGCTTTTTATTTGATAGCTTAGAAGTAAGGGAAATCTAGGTTTATTTAGGGGGAAATATTTGTTGTAAATAGATTACTTAAGCTTGTAAAGCTATTAATCCTGTGTGTGTGTGTTTAGAGAGGTACTGTGAGGCCCCACATGGAAAAGTCTTAAGGTATTACAGCACATTACGGCGAAATGTTTGTGATACGTCCCTGAGGTCTGGAAATGAAGTGACAGGTCCGCTCCACCGCTGTTTTACCCCCAAAGAAATCATTCAACCTTTTGCTGCCTTAGATTCAGGTTTATTAATTGTCGTTGTTGTTGTTGTTGTTGTTGTTGTTATTTTAAGGAATAGGTGGCTAGTAAGGACTTAATTAGCCTCTAATCTCTGAAAGTCATTTCTAGCTCTAAATGCTGTGAGAACCTAGCTAAGCACTTATTTTCCTGATTATAAATGAAGTAGCTTGTTCAAAAATAAAAGACACTACTTTGAGTTGTTTCTATGGTGGTCTTAGTGTTAAAATTTAAAGAAATTGAAAGTTATAAATCACAAATTATGACAACTCACAAAAGAGAAAAAAGTGTAATTCTTTTTAGCATAAGTAATAAATATTTTAATTGCCCCTTAAGTATATATTAGCTCAGTAAACATAATATTGCTAATTAAAAATATTAAATATATTGATTTTTATAGGCATAAATTCAAGTCTACACTGCATAACCTTAATTAATTTTGTTTTATTTAAATACTTTAGACAGGAAGTTATATCTGTTCTTAAAAAAAAAAAAACGCAAAAACAGAACAAAACCACAAAATATTTTATCGTACAGAGTTCTTCAGTACACTTCATCCAATTCAGGCGCTTTTATGCTTGCCATACTGGGAAGTGTAAGTTAGGTTTCCACACTAGGGCAGTGGCGGGACCACTCAGATGAACCTCGAGGTGCTGCCACCACATATGCGAGGCGGCCTGGAGCTCCTCCAGGCAGAGGCCGCTCTGGCTCTGACTCTGTGAAGGGGCTTTTGCTCTGGCATTTGCTGTGCAAGGGCCTCATATGCTATGAGTGAACATTTTGCAAACGTCTTCATTTGGTTTGTCTTCGGTAGTTCGTTCTTTACTTCGTTGATTTTCCTGATTTCAAAGAGGAACAATATAGTGCCATTTCTCCACATTGTTTCTTTCTCCAAAATGCTATTTTCATTCGTTCAATCAAAATGTACTGAGTTCCCGCCTTGTATCAATAGCATCTAAGATTTCTCGGAAGTCTTAGTTGAAACCTGTGAAGGAGAATGAACAGGATTCCTGGCAAGTGAAAAGAACTTCCGCCTAGCTGATTCCTCTCCTCCTTTAAGCCTTCACTGAGATCCAGTCTTTCCCTTGAGATCAACCCCAATCACCTACAGACGGCCCGGGCCCACTTCCCACTGCCCCCGTACCCTTGATCTCCTTACCCTGCTCTCCTTTGTTCTTTTTCTCCATAGCAATTATCACCTTCTATCATAGCAGATAATTTACTTACTTGTTACGTTATGTTTTATTTTCTGTCTTACCCCGACAATGTATCAATTCCATAAGGGCTATGCTTTATATTATATTACCCCAGTACCTGCAATAATGAATGAATAGTGACTAATTACCCCAACCAAACCCTCAAGTTCTCTGCCAGAGGAGAAATTGTGCTGTTTGTTGCATTTTAGTTCAACAAGTGTTTATTGCCTCCTGTGCCAGGTACTAGGGATGTAATGAATTAGGGAGACACAGTTCCCTCTTCACAAAGCTTGCAGTTTAATGCAGTAGATCTGAACAGTGGTGTGCCAGAGACGCACCTGAGGGAGCTTGTTACAAATACAGACTTCCAGACATGCTTATGTAAATAGTTCTGCGATAGGATCCAGAAATCCGTATTTGTAACCATTCTGAAACTGGTGGGCCATGGACAACACTTTAAGAAACACTAGATTGAGAGAAAAAGGTACTACACAAACTGAAAGGCAAAAACACCTCACAAGAGAAGTCTGGCTCTCACCCGGTGGTTTCCAAAATGGAATGTGTGCATCCACAGGGACTACACAAAGTTAATCCCCTGGAGTACAGGAAGAAAATAATGAAACTTCTGTTTATACTTTTTTTTCCCGGCAACAAAGAAAGACTGAGCATTACTTTTTAATGTACACATTAACACAGGTGCCTTCACTTGGCCCATGTGTCAGCCAGTCACGCATCACCTGTGAAATCTCCTGAGGGAAGAGGAGACGTCCCCATACATTGGCAGTGGCCCTCTCCCTCCTCCCATTGCTTCTACCACCATGTGCCTTATTGCCATTTCCATATGCCCAGTTAAGTGGATTTATGGGCTGTATTATCTTAATGCCATACCAAAGAGCTGTCGGGGACTGTGGTGAACACCTTTCTTTATGTAGTGGGTTCACTACATACCTTCTAATGTGCTTAAAAGAGTTGCCAAATATCAATTCTTTTTGAAAAATAATATACTTCAAATTTGCTTACCTCTCTTGTGATGACAAGTAGCTGTCAATAATATGGTACCATACAAACATTTTTGAAAAAACTAAGCACTTAATTTGTCTCTTCAAGGTAATGGTAACATTTTAATACTGAGAGAAAAATAAGAGCTTTTTGAAAGAAAATCATGCTATGGAAAGAACATTTTTAAATTGAATATTTGGAAATGTTTCATCCATTTGTGATGTTCTTGCCAAAGACAGTTTCAGTATATCACTTATTTAAAACCCTCACAGTACACTAAAAAAAAATTATGGAAACAGAATTTTCTAACTTGGTTACTAATCTTCCAAATGAAGAGATAAAATCAGGTTTGAATCCATTTTTTTTAAAATACAGAAATGTAACATTTTCCAACTAAATTTTAAGAATTGTATGATGGTTAATTTTATGTGTCAACTTGACTGGGCTAAGGGATGCCCAGATAGCTGGTGAAACATTATTTCTGAGTGTGCTGTGAGGTCGTTTCCGTAAGCGTTAGCATTGGAATCCGTAGACTGGGGAAAGAAGATCTTCCCTCCCCAATGTGGGTGGGCATCCTCCAGTCCCTCGAGGGCCTGAATAGAACAAAAAGGCTGAGGAAGGGTGAGCTCTCTTCTCGAGCTGGGACGTTCATGTTCATCTCCTCCTGCCCTCGGAGAGCTGAGCTCCCAGATATTGAGCCTCCCGATTCCAGGACATGCACCAGTATGTTGTCCGAGTTCTGCCTCATGCCTCAACCTGCCTTCTCATTTACTCACCCCTACCCCCACCAATTCTCAGGCCTTGGAACTGGACTGAATTATACCCCTGGCTTTCCTGGTTCTCCAGCTTTCACGTGGCGTATATTAGTATATCTCAACCTCCATAAACAAATGAGCCAATTTTCATAATAAAATGTGTATAATGTTTTATAAATATATATATACTATCTCATAAAAATACATATTTATATGTAAAATCTTCGTATCCTTTTCTCTGGAGAACTCCTATTAATACAAGCTGATTAACATTAAGGAAGACAGAAATTTTATTAGCCAAATTTTAACAAAAACCTTGGCATAATGGATGGATTGCAAAATGAATACCATACTTTAGCACAGGCCGCCAGTGTTGGCCTTCCTCCATTCAGACCTACGTCTCTGTGAGGTAGCTTTTCCTGAAGTGTTTTTTTACAAAAACCTACCATCACAAAGCATTTAACCAAGAGTTTAACACTGTAAAGAAGCATATTCAATCACATTACTACTGTTACACCTATTTTTAGGTAGAGCAAAAAGTACCATTATAAGTAAATTATTAAAATTAATATAAGTATAGCTTATTTCATCTCTATCTAATTTAAAGTTTTATTGTGCATATATTTTCTAATGTACATGATAGATTAGTACAAGTGGTATATGCATATGATTTATAAATATGTAAATATACATATATCAAGGGTGCAAGTTCCCTGATTTTAACTAGCAAAGGAATAATCAAAGTTGAAGGATCTGTGCTCTAAACCAGTGGCTCCTGAAAACTAATTGAGTTGATTCTAATGCTTAGCCAGGATGAGAGTGTTGAGGCTGGCTCCCGGCACACACAAAATTCTGGAGTTCCCACATACACAACCATTAGCAGGAGCAGATTGGGAAGACACAGGCTTACCCTTTCCTTACACATAAAGGTGTTCTCCTGAACTCCTCTGCTTAAGCTGCTGCTTTAATACCTGGACCATTGAATATTTTGGACCATTGAATTTTACCAAAAACTATATCCATTCGACACCAGTCCTCTTGCTGTGTTCTTATAACTTGGACTCATCATGCACTTTTTCTAGATGGCACTGACGATTAAACAGGAAGTCCTTTGAAACATTCTGTTATAGGAATATTACGCATTTTGTAATTTCTCTTGAGGTGGTTGAGACTCCGGAGATCATGTAATAATACCCTCATTTCTGAAGCCTGATGAGGGTGAGGTGAAATACACAAAGTCATCCAGAATTCAGTTGCATAGCCAAGACCAGGCTTCTGCTCCCAGTTTGGAGCCATCTGTCATCCTCCTTCGCCTTGGCCTTGCTCCCCTTGCAGACTCCTAGTGCACAACTTCTTCACTCTTCCCACACTCATATTCCCCCATTGCCTGAGTGGCCAAGGGAAAATGAAGATGAGCTCTTTGGTCTTGGGCAGTAAGCACAAAACCATGCATTTCAACTCGATTACCCTTCCAAGGACAGTTTTTTACTTCTGATTTCTCATTAATTCATGGTCAGAATATTGAGCTCACGAGTGAGTCTTTTCAGCAGGGAGGAGCATTCCTGGGAGAGTTTTTACAGCAAGGCCTGCGGGAGGCATGCATCATTTTCTGTCACATTCTACTGGCTGAAACTCAGTCCTGTGGCTACACCTAACCACACGAGACTTTGGACATTGTAGTGGTGGTATCTCTGTATATGCCCAGGAAGAAGAATAAGCAGGTTTGCTCTGCAGCCAGTGGCTCTCTTTAAGAAATGCTTCTGGTTCCTTTGCCTCTTGGGATCACAGGAAGGGCTGTCTCTAAGGCACCAGCTAAATTCACAGTGAAAACTTGTGACCTTAAATCTCACAACCTGAGAAGTCTTATTTTGTCAGCACTCTCAGAACAACCTAGCCATCTCTCAGAGAGAATCTCAGAACTGAGCTCAAAAGGCCGCTGTGTAAGGTCAGTATGTTCCTTTCTCAATCTGCAGTGAACCCCAGAACAGCTATAAGACTGATATCCTCATGCCCCCATGACCATCCCATTTACTTCCTGGAGGCACACCACGTCATTATCAGATCCCTCATAGGGAAGGGAAAAAAAACATAACAAAAACAAGTTACTGAGGTACATATGACTAGCAAAATATAGAACTATGTGGAAAATGCAGTCAGGATCACAGAGCTCCATGGGGAGCCTGGTGTCAGACGAATGCAGAGGGGAAGGCATATTTAGTGAAACTAGGGTATGCGAGCCTAGCGTACCACCTGCACAGTGAGAATGGTCTCCCTGTGCTCCTAGAGAGTGCACAGTCCGTTCACCACTGATGGGCTCTCTCCCACTGGCTCTGCCCATACGTGCCTCTCTGACCCTACTTTTCACTGTTTCCTTGGCAGGCCCCTTTTGACTGACACCTTCTTGCTTTTGATATATATTAAACATTTAAGGGATATAGTCAGATCTTGCTAACCTGAGAACAACCTGGTCTGTTGAGGAAGGCTTTGCATACGTCTGCTCAGAGGCACTTGGTGTTCATTTTACAGTTTGACTCTCCCTTCAGAGTCAAACTGTAAAATTCTGACTGTACCTCAGAATCACTCCCGGTCATTAACAAACTTGATTTCTGAAAAGGAAAATTGGAAATAATTATCCCCTCATCCACTATGTTAGGGATACTGACACTTGGACATCTTTTTTCTGCATGATTGCCTCGGTAAATCTGAGTGCGGCTTCAGTTTTTTCTCCACACGGTGCCATTCTTAGTTGTTTTTTTGTGTTTTTTTTTTTTTTTTTGACAGCCCCTTCAAGTTTATCCTCTATAGTGTTTACTGAAAAAGAACTGAAGAGACACGAATTGATGAAGTTGAGAGATACAAGATGTTTCACAAAAATGTCAGCACTAAGTCTGACCATCATCATGTTATAAGTTGGGGTTGTTAGTGAATTGATTTTTTTCTGGCCTTTTCTTGAAGTTCCTATTGCTGTACAAGTACCTTATTCATCACTTCTCTTTCTGTAACAACAGCATAAAAATAGAGAGTATTTCAAATTACTCCACTTAAACGTTGTATGATGCTTACATGGTTTGAGCTGTCTTTGGGGAACAGCACCAACTAGAAAATTTGAAGAAGGCAGAAAAATGACAGGAATAGTTGGAATTGTTTTCATAAACCCAGGAAAAGGTAAACTCTTTACCCTCATCCTTCCAGCCAGTGTCTAGAGAAATCCCACCAGGTTTTCTCTATAAAGATTCTAATTGAATATCTATTATATATTCCACTTACGAAAGGACCGGCTGACGAGAATGTCAGCTATTAATTTGAGATCAACTACTTAATTTCCTTAATTGATAACATCTTAGTTAAGCTCTCTTATTTGAACTTCCTTTCACTTGAGTTCTAGAGAGTAACCAACTACATAAAAAACAGTGTTTGAAATAGCACTGAACAAAAACTAAAATTTCAGAATATATTTAGAACTTACTCATTCAAACGAAATTGACTTCTGATTAAACAAGTGAGGAGAGACTCTATTATCACAGTGATAATACAGTTTGGTGCCCTAAAGGATTTCATTGGAGGATTTAAGGTGTCCATGTATGTATATTTTTATTAAAATTATTGCCATTTTCTACCAACAGTCCCTTTTGGTGTAGGAAAGCAAATAATGGACTATAGGTAATACGTATCAGCATTCGGTTTCCTTCTCTTTTCTCTTGTTTCCTTCCATCCCACCTCCCTTCCTCCCTTTTTTTTAAAAATAAGATTTAATTATGAGATTTTTGAAAACAGAAAAAATAGAAGATAACTTCAAGGAACATTGAGGATAATATCAACAAGGTTTGGTGAGTAATTAACTATGGATAGTGAACAATTAGTTGTGTTTCCCAGGTATCTACCTATTGATTGCGTTGGTGGGAAAATGAATAGATGAGCAAGTTTGCAAGAGTGGCTAAGTCTAAGGAAGTTGGATAATGAGTTGATTTTGAGTAGGTTGTGGGATGTCCAGGTAGAGACGTCCAGAAGGCAAATGGGGATGTGTATGTAAAGCTCAAAGGAGAGATCTGAACCAGAGCTACAGATATAGAGATCTCGGAATATGGATATTAATTGTAGTTGAGGGAATGTAAGCGATCTCCAGGAATGAAAGGAATGATGTGTTAGGGAGATGCGAAGAGAGCTGGAAAAGGAATCATAGAACATAACAATAGGGGAAGAGGAAGGAGCATATGGAGAAGACTCAGAATGTGGGAAAACCATGAGAAGATTGAATTTATAATTGCCTAAGGGTAGATAATCCCAAGAACATGGAAATGGTCAGTGACAAATGTTGTAGAGAGATGAACTGAAACTAAAAATAAATAACCCTGTTGAAAGTTGCTGATGTATTTAGGGTGCACAATGAAGGGGAAATAAAAGTGTCCTTTCAGACTGAAACTGACATGACAAAAATAAATGAAGACAACCGAAAAGACTGTAGATGATTGAGAAATAAAAAAGAAGGAAGAAGTGGAAATAGTGTGGAATATAGGGCTGAAAACAAATTAGCAACATAGTGCTGTTTATAACAGGGAGAACTATTCAAATACATACATATAATGTAGCATTTCCCAACCAGATCGTCACTAAAGTACTATATCCAACTTCTCATTCTTAATATTGAGATGTGAAAAACTGTAAAATATTATTTGAAGACATATAAACTGATTATTTAAAAGAAACACAGGTAAAACTAAAAAAAAAAAAAAAAAAAAAAAATTATCAAGGCTGCATACCTGGAACTGAGATGATTAGCCCAAAAAGGAAACTAAGAATTAATTAACAATGTTCTTCATACTTTCACAAGCCCTTATATAAATTAGAGCAGCCACTGACTGGTACATGTAGCCAGAAGTGTGAAGATAAAAATAGATTCAGTTTCTGGCTGTACCCTTACTGTTTCCATGACTTTGGCCAAACTTCTAACCATTCTGAACATGTTTCTTTACCTATAAAATGGTGATGAGTTTGTTGTGAAAATTCTGTGAGTATGAAATAGTGTTTGTGAAGGGCTTGGTAAGGTCTGGCACCCAATAATTTCTAGTGGATGCTATATTTTCTGTAAGAGAGAAGCAAGACTAAGTGGGCTGGACTCCATTGTGGCATATTTAAGCTGTGGGTTTTTTTCTTTAAATTTAGTGTTTAATTGATACACAAATATACAAGATGATTCCTAAATCTCTTAATTTTCCGAGTTTCCATTTACACAGAAAACTTCCTAAATAATTTATTATTTGTTGATTTTTAAAAAAGCTGTCTATTGCGTTTTATGTAATTGTATATATAGATAAAGTTTGAAGGTTCTTGATATCATAAATCATTAAATAGTACAGTCTAGAAAAAGAAATCACATTTGAATAGCTGATGAGAGCTCTAAGAAGGATAAAATTGCGTGTTCATTCTTTCCTCACTGTGCTGCACTGCTTCTCTTCATAACCTTCCCCCACAACATAAATATACTTAATACCTACTCTTCCTTCAAATTGCCACTCTATTGTCACTTCCTCTGGGAAGTCCTCCCTGATGTCCCTAATGAAATAAGATCGCTCTATTACTCACTTTCACAGCACCACGTACCTCCTTTCCTGAGCTTTCGGCACAAACTCAATCTTGCATTGATGTGTATTCTTTGCTCATCACATCCTCTAGTGTGAGCTCCCTGAGAGTAGGGTCATGACTGTTGTGCCATCGTTGTACCACTGGTACCCAGCACAGGGCCTGATACATAGATAATACTCAGACGGAGGATTCATGGATTAATGGAGACAGAAGGGTGATTCTTTACATATTATCTTCACCTCTGCTCTGTGTTCTCTTCTCTCTACTTGGATGGCTCTTTCTTCCCCTTTCTGACTGTCAACTTCACAACCTTTCTTTCCATCCAGGTTAAATAGCACTTCTTGGTTTTAAAAGGGGATCTAGCTTCTCATAGTTTCCTAGTAAAACTCCTATGAACACCCGGACAGACAAAACCAATATCACACCACAAAATAAAGCAAAATAAGATCAGTCTACTGCCTGCTAGAAGTTCAACTCAATTAAGAAACGTTAATAATTATATCGCCTGTGTTTTACTTTCTAAAGCAAGGTGCCATCCACATCCACTCAGCCAGCTGCTCTTTTATGAGACAACCCATCGAACAGGGGTCGTCCGATGGTGATGGCCAGCCCTTGTGCACTCTACTTACCGATTTCGCCTGTTAGAACAGGCTGTTTTTGTGACTCCTCACTGGACTTCTTCCCATTTTTGTTACCTGAATTGTGATCATGATAGTACATAATTCTGTTCATTCAGAAAAACTTTGAGAGCAGTATGAGGTCACACTTATTGCCACTTGGCTTTTTTGGAGCTTCTTCTGAAATGGGCGTGATGGCAGCACCTGTGGCCCAGGCCCATCTCTTACCGAGGAAAGGACTTGTGTGGGCATTTACTAAGTGTCTTCTCCGAGCCTTCCATTACAGCTACATACCTGCCGGTCAGATGATTCTTTTCACCCTACCTCTCTGCAGCTATTTTCTTTAAAAACCCAGAGTCTGGCAGTTCTGTTTACTTAGTTCATAGACAGTCCTTCAGCACATACCATGTGCCAGGCGTTCTGCTAAAGACAGAGAAGATACAAGCAGTGATCTGGACAGGGGGTCAGTCCCCAGTGAACTTCCACTCTATGTGGAAGACAGACATGTACACAGCTTATCATAATGCAAGGCAAGATGAAATAAATGCAGAATTAACTTGAAATTAGCATGCTGTCAGAATGGAGGAGGTAGCAGAGTAACTAGAAGTTCCCAAAAAGCTTCATGTAGGAGGTAGTATTTGAGCTAAGAATGAGAAGCGTTGCAGTAAGCAGAGAGTGATGATTATTCTCTGAGGGAACAGCTTACCTAAAGACTGGAGATATGTCCATAGAGAGTTATGAGTGAAATGTAAGGTACATAGGGAGTGATATGTGAAGTGTTTTAGGGCCCAGATCATGGAGTTCCTTGAATATCGTGCTAAGAAATTGCAAATTTACTTGATTGGCAATGGAGACCTAATTCAGAATTGAGATGGGGAAGTAAAAATATTACGCTTAAATTTTTGGAAGCTGATTATGATGGCATTATATGTATGGATCAGAGGGAAATGAGATTAGAGACGTGCAATGGCCAAGGCAAAAGTTAAGACCAGTCTGAAGCGCAGTGAGGTCCATGGTCACACAGCAGTGTGATCTTGTCACAGGAATCACTGAGGAGGCAGAATGAAAGAACTTTCTCAGCCCTAGATTTTTCATGTCCTGTCCTGGGTCTAGGATTCTATCTAAGATGCAGCCTGAAATGTTGATACCATGTTTCCCCAAAAATAAAACCTAGCTGGACCATCAGCTCTAATGCGTCTTTTGGAGCAAAAATTAATATAAGACCCGGTCTTATTTTACTATAATATAAGACCAGGTATACTATAATGTAATATAATATAATATAAATAATACCAGGTCTTATATTAATTTTTGCTCCAAAAGACACATTAGAGCTGATTATGCGGCTAGGTCTTATTTTCGGGGAAACATGGTGCCCGAAATGAAGGTTTAGGAGTTTTTATGCAGAGAGGTAATAGTGGAGAGATTAATATAGAAAGAATTGGACAAGAAGGATTGAAACCAAAGTTATATTTAGAAGATCACAGAGAGGTACCACCATATCTGTAAAAGTCCCTTCATGTGTGGTGTTTGTATATGTGTTAGTTTGTCGCAAAATCCTGCAGTTGGTGCGAATTAAAACTTCTGGGTGACTTTCAAAATTTAGCCTTATGGCATCTGAACTCCCAGATTGTCAAAGGCCTATGTGGAAAGAGCCAGTTCTAGAAGAGGTCAAAAAGGTTGACTAAACAAAGTAAGCATAACAATATAACAGAGCTTTGGTAAAAGAGTTACAAGTTGATCCAGAATTGTGAAGTATTCTGCATACCTACATAACCTATATAATGAGCATAAAAACCAAGCTGAGAAGAATATAAAATACTTTTGATTCTTGTATTTTAGGTAGCGTTTAAGAGTTAAGTTTTATTTTTAATTTAGTGCATAGAAATATAGAGTGGAAATCAGAAATGGTACCTGCCCATAAGCCCCTTGTGGAGATAACTTTCACTAATGGGCAGATGGAAGTGGAATAATAAGACATATGATAGGGAAATTACAACAGTATAAAAAGTACAAAGTAAAAAAACCAAAAGTCTCTATCCAGTCTCCTTTCACCTGCATCAGTCCTTTTCTCCTCCCAGGAGAAAACAAAACAAAACAAAACAAAAAAGTGTGCATTTACCAGCGCATATGATATTTCTTGTTTTTAAGAGCTTAAGATATAATTTTCATACAATAAAAATTCACTCATTAAAGCATACAATTCAGCGGTTCTTACTACAGAGGTGTACAACCATCAACATAATCTAATGCTAGAACATGGGTCCCATCCCAGAAAGAACCCTTATGCTCATCAGCAGTCATCCTCCACTTTTCTCCCCCTCACCTAAAACTGCCCCACCCCAACCACTGATCTAATTTCTTCATGTATAGATTTGCCTTTTCTGGATATATTTTGTGTAAATGGGATCATACAATATGTGTTTTTTTGGTGACTGGCTTCTTTAATTTAGCATCATGTTTTTGAGGTCCATCCACATGTCAATACTTAGTTGATTTTTATTGCCAAATAATATTCCATTATGGATATACCACATTTTATGTATCCATTCGTCAGTTTGTAGACTTTTGGGTGGTTTCTACTTTGTAGTTATTATAAATAATGCTTCTGTGAACATTTCCTGTGCAAATTTTTGTGTGGACATATGTTTTTATTTCTCCTGGATGTACACCTAGCAGTGGAATTACTTGGTCACGTGGTAACCCTACACTCAACATTTTGAGGAACTGCCAAACTGTTCTGCAAAGTAGTTGCACCGTTTTACATTCCACCAGCAGTCTATGAGGGCTCAAATTTCTCTACATTTTTGCCAAAACTTGTTATATCTGTCATTTTTATTATAGACATTCTAATAGATATGAAATGATATCTCACTGTGGTTTTCACTTACGTTTTCCTGATGACCAATTATGTTGGACATCTTTTCATGTGCTTATGGGCCCTTTGTACATGTTCTTTGGAGAAATGTCTCTTGGGATCCTTTGCCCATTTTTAATTGGGTTATTTGTTATTTATTGTTGAGTGGGATAAGAGTTTTTTATATATCCTGGGTACAAGACTCTTATCTGATTTAATTTGCAAATATTTTCTCTCATCTGTGAGTCATCTTTTCACTTTCTTGACAGTGTCCTTTGAAGCACAAAATGTTTTAAATTTTGATGAAGTCCATCTAATCACTCTTCTCTCTTTTATCACTCATACTTTCATGTCATATGTAGCAAATCATTGCTAACCCAAGATTACAAAGATTTACTTCACTGTTTTCTTCTGAATTTGATAGTTTTAGCTCTTCCATTTCGGTCTATGATCCACTTTGAGTTAATTTTTTGTATAGTGTGAGGTAGGGGCCCAAATTTGTTCCTTTGCATGTAGATATCCAGTTGTGTTTGTTGAATAGACTGTTCTTACCCCCATTGAATTATCTTGCCCTTTTGTCAAAAATTAATTAACCGTAAATGTGAGGGTTTCTGGACTGTCGGTTTTATTCCATTGACCTATATGTTTGTCCTTACTGCTATATGTTTGTCCCCAGTGTACAACACTGTCATGATTATTGTAGCTTTTGAAATCAGAATTATGAATCCACGAAGTCTGTTTATCTTTTTCAAGATAATTTTAGCTATTCTGAGTCACTTCCATTCCCACATAAATTTTAAGATCATCTTGTCAATTTCTGCAAACTATTTCTTTTTAAAAAATATTTACATAAAAAGAATTATACTTTGCATGCTGCTCTATACATTACTTTCCCCCCCCTTTCATTTAATAAGTCATCTCTCTCGAGGGTGTTTTAAATGCATTGTCCACCAGGAAATCAGTGGTCTGTGCTTCCACACAGAATAACTACTGGAAAAGGAATGGCCTCCAAAGATTCCTCTTCACCTAGACGGGATGATTATTAACCCCTTCTCACCCTTATTTTGGAATCACTACAAAGTATGCAGCCCTCTTTCTTCTCACTGCTTCAAAGTTCCAACCAGAGGAATCTTGGACCCCAACTAACTGATTTGATTCTTCAAAAAATATGACCTCTTAGAAGAAAGTTAATTTCTTGAAGCATTTCTGGCTGCAGACTAAGAAAGTGTAGTTACTTCTAAAAAAATAAGAAGTGGGGAGTGGAGAGCCCCACTCAGGGGCGCGTCCCTGTACAAATCGGCTGCCCCCAGCTGCGCCACAGCAGTGAGACCCGCTCAGAGAAGTTGCACAGAAAGCGTGGGCATCTCCAGAAGCAGCCAGCTTGCTTCACTGTAATTGAGGATGCCCGCATCATCCTCATCCTCATCTTCCAAGGAGCCACACTGCTTATTCATTCAGAGAAAGTACTGGATGCTATCTTTACGTCAAAACATACTCTACCCCAAAATATGATTTCTCTTCAGGCCTGGCATTCGGCTGGTGTTACAGCTATATCAGTATGTAAAGAAATTTGGCACCTGAAGGGTTAAAGCCTGGCACAGCAGGGGGTCTCAGGCATTTCCTCCCAAGGTGCCTATCAGCCCTGATTGGCAGCTGTCTGTGCTATAGCAGTTGTTTATATTTTAACTGTCACCCCTGCACACATTTCTACAGCAAAAGGGTTAATGAACTAGTACAGAGGTACCCATAAGACCCTACCTTCCCAAGAGGAAATCTGTATCCAAAACCACCTTTCAGGTTTCTGAGAAAAGGCCACAGGCCCCCAAAAGGTCTGTGGATGGAATTCAGGGGGGAGGGGTGTCTAAGAGTCTAAGAACTTGGTGGGAAAAATTTACATCTTTATTTTCACTGAGGCCTTACTAAAATTTAGTATTTGTATCAAATATGATGAAGGCAACAAACTGCAACGTTATTAGCAGCACGTGAAACATTTTCACTCATAGCAATCACAGACATTTTCTATCACATTCGAGTTGATGAAGATATTTTGATATAACCATTTTTACAATTATCACTACTTCTAAATTATTGTAATAATTAGACCAGCCACTGTATCTTTTTAATACATTAATATAAAAGCACACACTTCTGTTACAAATTTGTTCAATGTTTCGATTACAGTATCTCATAATTGGTTTCCTTTATAACCTTATTTATTTTACTTTATGCATATAAAAACATTCTGAAAAGGAGGCCAAAGTCTTCACAGGAAGCAGAGTAGTCCATGGCACAAAAAGAAATAAGAACCCCTAGTATAGATATTGTATGAACAGTATGCAATTGATGTGCTAGTTATTATCCCCAGATATTTCAAGGGGCTATGATTGTAAGACTGAGATGTATCAAAAGTTATTGATTACAAAGAAGATATTTTGTGACACTATTCTTTAGATAAATTAACACCTGATTATCATGGTGACACGTGAAATCTAGAATTATAATGACATGTGAAATCTAAAATTAAATGACATGTGAAATCTAGAATGACACGTGAAATCTAGAATTAAAAAAATCAAGAAAAGCTAGAATCCATCTATAGGGACTCTTCTCAGTGATCTCGTGGTCTAACTTGACACACTTTCCTAAGTAGAGATATTCTCATTCAGGAAAATATAACTCTGATTTGTGTGTTTTTTATGTTTGCTTTCAGACTTCTCTCTTCACTTAGACATTTCAAAGTTCAGTACTGATACTTCATTGTTATACTAGAAAGCATCACTAAAATCAGTGTAAGTGTACGACCTTAGTAAGAGTGTATTTATATAATAAATGAATTTTTAATTCCAAGATGTTTTATCATTGAAATTACTCTCAAAATTGCATTTGAAAAAAAAAATTGCATTTTGAAGTGTAGCTGTGCCTGGCTTCCTTTTACTAGGCCTCAGTTTTCAAGAGCTTAGCTTTTGTTGCCTTGTCAATTACAAACACAGGTAATGAAAGGGAAGCAGATAGGGAAAAAAAGATGGGAGCAGAATTTCTCAAACCAGGCTTCTTGGTCCCTTGGGGTCACATAGATTTATTCTTGGCGATTCAAATGTCCTAAAATAATTTTTAAATCGCTCCTATTTTGATGATTATTTAAATTTATTTTTAAATTTCTAAAGATAAAAAATTAAAATGATAATTTTCTATCAAAGATTTTAGTTTCTTAAGTCTGTTTCCTAAGTTAAAACATTTAGGAACCTTTCTTGAGATCGCCTCTTTCCTTTTTTCCTTTACATCATTGAAGTTTGAGAACCAGCCTTAGGAAAAGACAAATGGGTTTCCATATTTCTTTACACCATTGAAGTAAGGCTTCTCGTCCACTCCCACGCCTCCCTGTTCTGCTTACATTCAAGGAAGAGAAAAGGTAAAGAGTTCGGTACTGCTGAAAAGAGCCAACCATCTAAAAGGAGTATTTTGAAGACCAGTGTTAGTAACAAAGAAATTGTGTCGACCTACGTTACTTTCCATATTGATATATATAGACGGGGATATGTAAAGCTAGCATCTTCCTGCATGCTAAATTCAAAAAATATAAATACATTAGAAAAAAGAAAAAAATTGTATTTCTCTTTTGGTGTCTATTGTGTGAAGCAGCTACAGTAAAGCATAACGCACAGGTGGTTTAAAATGCTTCCCGCCATCTGAGACCTCGGCTTGCCAGGGTATGGATGGGGACGTCACGTTAGAGAACTGGGTTTATTCGGTATGTGAAATGAGGCTGGCATGGGTTCAGAGGTTTGGTCTGTGTCTTTACCCAATTAACACTTTTTTGCTTCCGTTTTGAAAAAAACTTTTTTAGGCCTTTTAACTTTTCCTTTTTTGTAAGTTTTAATCTGTAGATGCAAAAATTAGAATTACCTGAATTTTTCTGTCCATTGCTCTAAGATTCTTAATACTTAGTATTTATAACATATACTTCCTGTCAAAATAGGAATTAATAGACTATGAACCAAAGGTCATTTTAAAACTGGCACTAAAATAATATTCTAATTCACACCCTTGTTACAAAGACTTTTTTTTGCTTTTTTTCGGGTGAAGATCTGTGTTAGACTGATGAATGCTTTGTATCTACATTTTGGATATTTTAATATTGCAAAAAATCAAACTAGGTTTTAATTTTTCCAAATCTGACGTTTTGTGAGCTTATTTTTATGAACTATTTGACATTTAATTTATGGTATTGGTTGTTTAAAAAATAAAGAAAAAGTGGTTTGGTCAAGGAAGGTATGGCTCCATATACTCTTATGCCTAACTGTGTAGTAAAATGAGTATTGTCTCAACAACAAGTAATATAAAAAAAAATCAACTCTTGGATAAATGAAGAAGGAAATAAAATACAAGCCTAGGTTTGATTACAATATCCAGATAATACCACTTATTTTATATATACATATGTATGTATGTATATATATATATATATATATACTTTTTAAAATGAGAGTTTTATGAGCATTTAGGATTACAGTGTCTGCCCTTTTGATCCACTGTGTTTCTGTATCTGATGTTAATGACGAGG
This sequence comes from Rhinolophus ferrumequinum, assembly GCF_004115265.2. Lineage (NCBI taxonomy): Eukaryota > Metazoa > Chordata > Mammalia > Chiroptera > Rhinolophidae > Rhinolophus > Rhinolophus ferrumequinum. The sequence continues at coordinate 29,867,595 of NC_046300.1, forward strand.
GCACTATGTGGCGACAAGAAACAGACATGGTGAGACCTTGTGGACCCTCTACCAATCAGTGAATATCAGATCATAGATTTTCCCAGTTTTAATTACAGGCAAAAGAAAAGACAAAATTAGCATTTTAATATAGAAATATCTTAGGCTTTAGGAGAATTATGATAAATCTAATGTTGCCTAGTGAACCAAAGAGAGGATATTACAACAAACTGTCTCCTTAGGAATATTTGTTTAAATAAAGGCAACAATAATTCATCCTTATCTTTTTTGGATAATTATCGCTATTTCAGGCTGTTCTTTGTTCCAGGTTTAAAATACCTTTAGTTTTTTTGTAAAAAAGTAATTGGCAGTGTTTGTTTTCTATAAAACTATAAGAAGGGGAGAATTCTGTTTGCTTGGCACTAACAAGATAATTATTTTAGGGAGAGTTTTGCTCTCCAGCTCCAGGACACTGGTGCCCTGGCATCTCTGTACTTGGATGCATTTAGGTTATCTCGTTTCCGTTACAGCGTATTAAACTAACTCCTCTTCCATGGCGGAGGTTTGCCCACCTGTCTCCCCTAAAACACCTGCAACATATGTTTGCATAACCCTGTAATGCTTTGCCTTTGGGGTCCTGAGAAATTCCCCCAGAGCTTTTTGCTTATAAACAGCTGAGCAATTCGTTTTTCTAATGATGGTTGCTTTCTCCCAGCATTGAAGCAATAACATATTCACTAAAATAAGAGTCTCATTTTTCATCAAAGAGAAGCGTTAGACATGTTTTTACAGTGCTGTTTCTCCTGAGCTTTATGTTTTCCCCTTTTCTAATCTGGCATGCTAAAAATTAAGGGTTGGTAGCGAAATATTAGGAGACAGAAAACTAAGTAATCCTTCATTTGTCACATGTTTTATTTTTTTCATGCCAAACATGTATAATATTATAAATCAATCTTTTCTATTAAGCAAGTGCTACAGGAACTGTATCAGTTTAATTTAATGTAAAAATCATGACCGATAAACTATAGAAATGATAATAATTTGGATATATTGAAGGAAATCACTTCAATTACTGTACATAATAAGCTGGCAAACAAATGTGCATTAATGGCATAGGATGGTTTTACAATTTTTTAAAAAATTTAAAAATTGTTCCTATTCTGAGAAATAAGACAGCCTTTCTTCCCACATACGAGATCCAGTGCACATGATATGTTTTCCAAAATATGTGTGTTTGCTTTTTAAAAATGTATTGTTTAGAAGAATCTACCCTAAATTTAAGTATGATTGTGAGGCATAGGAAGCATCACTTTGTCTTCCTATTTGTTGTCGTCATGGATTTTAAGTTGAATAACTTAAAACTCTGCTCTCCGATTAAATGTCTGTTTGTCAGTGCTCAGTGGAATCACAAGGTCATCCACAAGCTTCCATTTCATTGAGTTTTCATCAAAAGCCCGGTCCTGTGCTATCCACTGAACACTCGTTGTCTCGTTTAATCCTTAGCACAGTTTTGCCTATGAGGAAACTAAGAGCTAGGAGTGTCATTACTCCTCACAGAGGCTCCGCTCGTGGTGAGTAGAGCAGGGACCCAAGCAGGAGCCCCCCTGACTCCTCATCCCCTCCCTCACCGCCTGGCATCCTGGGTCTCAGAATGGTGAGGGTGTTATATTTAGCCCAGTTCCTTTGTTTTTAACGTATAGCTTTAAGGCTTCTTTAGCTCCTACTGATACATTCATAAATTAGAACAGGGATCACTGGAATGGCTTTTCTTTCACTCTTTTCAGTTGTGCCTGTGTTTATAAATAGCTGGCCCTTAGAAAAGCTGTGCTGTTCAAAACATTCTGAGTACTTAAGGATTTTTTTTTTCCTTCTGGAGTCTCCATATAATGATTCAAAAGGAGATAATCATGTACAAGTGAGGCATAGGAGTAAGGGGGTCAATCTGGAAAGTACTGTTTGTAGGGACCGTTGTTAGATGAGTTTGATCTCACAAGGCTCAGAACAGGGAAAATTGTCACACACTATCATGTAGTTAATTTTGCTTTTTGTAACATCTTGTAGTTAGTGTGGTTAGCCTTTAAATGTTTGTATTCTACCACGAAAACTGAATTGGAATAGCATGAAGAGGACAAGGGTGGTAGGAGGTTAGAGGGCTATATGCTGATGTACAGACTTCCATTACACAATAGAGCAGCGGGGAGCTGGCCACCATCAAAAGTCACACTCAGTGAGGGACAGAGTGTTGTACCTGAAATTACATTAAGGAGCAGCTTATTGTGACTACTGCTGTTGTAATACAGACCTAGAAGTGAAGAACGTTAGCTAGAGAACAGGTTAGATAGATATCAGTTTTATCCCTCACATTGATTGGTGTCCTTTCAGCACTATTTATAAATTGATTTTGTGGTCATGCCAAGTTAACACAAATGGTTTGGAAATTCAGAAGTACAGCAGGGGTTGGGTTTTGTTTTGTTTTGTTTTTCCATATAGTTCCCTGTTGCATAATTATTTCTACCACTATCTATTCTGCTTCTTTAAGTCATTTAGTCCGCAAGGCTTTAATGTGCATCCCCAGAATTCAGCTTGTCTATGCCATGGGTGGGATTTTCAGCATTCTTCTTACATTGCCATGAAATAACATGCTGAAGACAAAGCTTTTAGAAGAGCTGTAACAGCTTGTTAACAGAGAAGAATTGAGCGCTACTTGGGAAGTTAACTAGCTGCAGTCCTGTAGATTTATTTCAAGTCCATCCGTGTTGGTCTAGGAAACGCATGGTAAACCCAGGGTAGACTGAATTTGTGAATTCTGCATTTTCATCTATAATACATAGACTTCCGGATCATGGAACATAATTGATATTCCTCTGTACACAGACCAATATAAGTTAAGATATGAATACCATTTTGCTGTTTTTCTATCAAAGAAAAATTCAGCAAAACAAAAAGTTTTTTAAAAATGTACGTTGGTTTGGAAAAGCTTATAATAGCTGAAATAATGACCGTGTAAAAAGTGGGTTTAAAATAATTACTAATTGTTCCAATCCAGGGAAAGGCATGATAAAAAAAAATTGTTGACTTATTGTGTCCTGTACAATGAGAAATTACAACTGTTACGTGGTCTGGTCTTTCTTACATACAGAGTTTTACATATGTAGAATTCTAGTGGGTCCCATATTTTAGAGGAAATTCCAGAACTTTAAAAATTAAAAATCAGAACTATTATATTCTATAAAATTGTATTTGGAAAATATCCTTTAAAATAAGAAAAGCAAGTTCGTCATTTAAAATATTTCGGTTGCATAAAGTTAGGATTCTGCTCATTTAATCTCATCTCCCTAAGGAAACAACTGTTATCATTTTGGTGCATAGTTGTGTGAAAAGATACTGTTCCAGATTTTCTTGACTTTTTAAAACTTGATTCAGAAGAGATAAAAAGAGTAATTAAAATTTAGAGGAGAATTATAGGTATGTTGAAGAACTGTCAGTACTGAATCTTAGTATATAAAAGTATTTGTGCCCTTGCTATTGTTCATGTCTATACTTGCTGATTTTTAAGCCACACATTGGTTTCCATCTTTCGTTTTGTGCTGGCCATTACAGCCGCATTTAACGACTGAGCACTGCAAGTGTGACTCGTCCAAGTTGAAATGCACCATAAGTATAAAATACACACTGGATTTCAAAGGCTTTCTACAAAACAGAGAATGTGAACTATCTCAATAGTGTTTTTATATTGATTACATGTCAAAATGACAATATTTTGGACATACTGAATTAAATAAAATATTAAGTTTAAATACACACACGTTTCTTTTTTCTTTTAATGTGGTTGCTAGAAAACTCTTAATGCAAGCATATGAAGCTTGCATTCATGACCCACGTTGTATTTCTGTTGGACAGTGATGGGCCAGACCTGTATGTCTACATACTTATGTTTTAGTAACAGCCTCATCATCTCAGGCAGAAAACCCTATTGAATAACTTTCTGCTGTAACCTCTGATTTTATTTTCTTAGATTTGAAATGCTGTTTTTCAACATCATCTTTTGATTCCTTTTTTCTGTCGGTATAGTGGTACTTTAAATTGCCTCTTCCCTTTGATACTAGTAAGTCTCCCAGGAATTTAAATAGGCCTCCGTGAAAGCAATACTTGAGCCTCATTCATATATTCAAGTTAGATCATTATTCCTAATAATGGCTTTAAGTGCTTAGATAGATCAGCACTTCGTGTCTTGAATTGCTTGTCATTTCTTTATAAAGATGTTTCAAGAAATTGCCCCATGCAGTCCCCTCTTTCATTCTTTTAGAGCAAAAAAAAGTAACATAATCCTTTATTATTTTGTTGGAAGTCAGAGAAGAGAAGTCTTTTATATTAGCAAAAACAAAATGCATTTCCAGGTATTGAGAATAAAGAGCAAAATTAGTCATGAGTGATAGTCCTGTGAAAGTTAATTTTTAAAATAAATCCTGAATGCTACTGACAACCTGCCGATGGCTTTAACCTCTATTTTATTTTCCCATTATACTTGGGTCCAGGTTGCTATCAGCTACCATGAGGAAACCTATGTAATTCCTAGAGAGAGAAAAGTTGCACTGTTAGACTTAATAGTATGGTAGTCATGGAAGCATCAGTTATCTTCATCAAGGCAATTCAGATTTGATTATTGTAGAACTGTGTTGAATACCAAACCAGTGGAGTAGTAGCTGGAGCTAAATCAAGGGATTGTCATTTTTGTTAGATGATTGGGGCTGACTTGGAAGAGATTTGAAAGGGTTGAGCTGTGTAAATATTCTCTTTTCAGCAGAAAAAGAAAAGGTCCATGATGGCCATTAAGATGCAGCTTGTTAGCTTGATGAATTTCAAACTATTTAACCTTAGCAATTATATACCCCCGCCTACATGCAAGTATATCAGTGTCTTGGGATTACATCTCCAAAGATTGATATCAAAACATATTGGTAATTTTCTATTAAGATAAAATGCAGCTTTTCTGTGTCTAGCTAGAGCTCTCAAAGGACCGGGAGTGCTCTGGTTCAAAATCCTAGTATATTAACTTGAATTATATACTCAGTCGAGCATTAGAACACATTTATTTATAATTTTTTAACTTTTAAATGAAATATATATAACATTTTAGAGATGATGATATTCATTTAAGTTATGCTTTATTAATATGTTACACTTTCATAAACTAGAAATGTATTTGTCTCGTTTTTCTTTGGCTATGAGAAATTTGATATATTTAAATAATAGACACATTAAATTAGTAGCAACACATTTAAATAGACGCACCCAACCTATGATTCAAGGACATTTCTTCAGTGTTTATAAATGATATTAAATGCCAGAAAGGACAGTGTATTCTTACTGCTTTTATGAAAATGTGCATTGGTCAATTTGCTTTTGTGTTGTGATGGTACCCTGCGAATGTCTCCACTACCTGGGCACTTATTAAACTCGTATATAAGAAGAGATGACAGAAATTGCCAACTTTAGAAGAATTGCTGAATACTTGAAGTAGTTTATTCATTTTAGGAGAAGAAAGACTCGGTGTGCCATCTAGTGGGCATATTTAGCATTCTGGGTATCACAAAGTAACAGATCCTTACTCAGAAATTCCTCCAAAATGCAGCTTTCTTGACACTTTGTACCTCTCAGCCCGTAAGCATAGACTGTGCTCGTGTTACAACTCATACAATTTTTCAGTTTTGTTGTCATTGTATCTGATTGTATTTTGAAAAGTCATATTGATAGTGATTGAAATCATCAAAAATAGATCTAAGGACAGGAACAAATCTATGTGCACTATGAGACAAAGAAAAATATATTAAAACAATTTCAGTCTTTAGGGCTATGATCATTTAAGGCAAAACAACAATAAAAGCAAAACCCAACCTCACTAGTTATTAAACTTCATTATTATATGAAGTTTATTATTTTTTATGTGAAGTTTATTATTATTTTTTCTGAAAAAACATTAAACAATTGCTTTGTCCTTTCATATGTTAATGTATAATTTAAACAGCTTTATACATTTTAATTTCTTTCTTTTTTTTTTTTTTCCTGTAGAGAAATCCAAGACCTGTGACTTATCAGTTCCATCCAAATTTAGATTATTACAAAGCACGGGGAGCAGATCTCATGAATAAAAGCCGGTAAGTCCTCTTTCTCCAATGAAAGTTATAAGCCATAAAGATATTCTCAGAGATCATCAGGAAATACTACACATTTGCTGAAAATTATTTTCCAGATTGTAACATATCAATGGTTAATGCATATAATGAATCTTTGTTAAATAAATTATCCAAGTGTTTTTAAAGGCATAAGAAAATGATACATATTGATGTCAGTGATGAGATGAAAATATAAATAGATATAAGAACACTGGTTACAATTTAAAGTTAGGCAACTTCATTTTTCTAACACTAATAAACCCGAATAAATTGTGCCTACTTGTATAATCTCTTTCTAGATCCTTGCTGTTGATTGAAAAGAGGCAGTTCTATGATATATTTTTAAATTATTTCAGTAACAAAATTAAAATTGAGTTTCCCAACTGTCTTTAGAACTACACAATAAGCTTATAAATGCATCTTGTGTGTGCATTTGTGATTACATACATAGAAATTTTAAGGGTCACTGTAGGAATAAAAAAACATTAAAATCCTACTTTTAAAAGAAATTAACATTGGCATAAAGGGTTGATGAACAGTTTTGTTCTTTCATAATACTGTACTCAGATGTCTCAAGAGTTAACTTGTCAAACCAGAACTATCGCAAATTAGAATGTAATTTCAAACTTTACTCTGGGAGACTAAAATGTTAGTAATGATAAATGCTGCCAAGTTGTCCAAATTTTCTTCTTTAAGCATTTTGCCTATGTGCTAGCTTTTCTTCAGGAGGATTCCAACAACCTAAATATACATTTATGGAGTATGCATACACAATGCGTTCTGCTCTTACTTGGAGAATTGAAGACATAATCCCTACACATAGAAATTCATAGTCTAAAGGGTGAGAAGAAGTTTACAAGAAAGTGCCTAAATTTAAACTTATATTTTGAACCCTGTTTTATTGTAATGTTGTTTCACCTATCCTTGATTGAAATCTGTCACATATCTTGATGTACTTTGTAATTATGGGACCAGATTTATAGCCCTTGAGGCTTCTCTGAAGCCCTTTTCTGAATGTCCATTTCATCTGATTCTTGTTTCACAAATAAAAGGCTATTCCGTATGGTCACTTTGTTTATTTTATTTAGCCAAATTTTAATGAGTGCCAGACTCATTATTCTAGGCATTCAAGATCCACAGTGAGGAAACCAGACAAAAATCCCTACCCTCAGGAATCATACAGTCTAGTCATTTGTATTTCCTTCCTGTATGTCAAGTATTTAATTTTGGTATATTTAACAGAACAATCAATAACTTATATTGATTTTAGGTACTTCCTTCATACAAACTCTTTCTAACTGGAGTCCCTTCTTTTCTTCCCTATCTTCTCTGCCCCCCCACCTGCCAGATTACTTTTCACACAATGTCCAAAGAACTCTCAGTCTACAGCAGATTCCATCACAGCCCCACTTAAAGCCCTCCAAAGGCTTCCTGTCACCCTTGATAAACCAGTCTTCCTCCTGCGCCCCTCCCTCTCTCTTTGACCTTTCTCTCCTTCCGCTCTCCCCTTCTCTTCACTCCCTTACTTGCACTTTGCCTGGGTCCTTTGCACTTAACTCCTCCCTCTTCCTGCAGCGTTCCTCCCGTCCTCATCTTCCCTTGCGTCTGCATGATTGAAGGCTCAGCCCAAGCAATCATGGCAGAGGCCACTCTTCACCTCTCTATTGTCTTCCCCTCCCCTAATCCCTCTCTACCCCACTGCCCAATCTTATTTTGTGGATAGCACTGCTTACTAACTGAAGTTACATGCTTCATGTATGTATCTATCTATCACCTGTCTCCCCATCTTCCCCACTGAAACCTAAGCCCCCTGAGGGCAGGCATTTTGTCTTACCACTTAATGCCTGGCATTAATTAATTGTTATCACAAAAAATAAATAAAGGTGTCTGGAGGAAACTTTTGGATGTAATAGATATGCTCATGGTGTAGATTGTGGTGGTGGTTTCACAGATGTCAGTTGTACCTTAATAAAGTGGTTTAAAGTGAATAAATGAGTGAATGAGTGAACGAAGTTGCACTGGTGAAGACGCATGGATGCACTTAGTCACCAGTTGAGGGAGTATAAATTGAGACAAACTTGATAATCTTGCCCAAGAATTCTTCCAATTCTATATGTAGCCCTTATTCCGTAGAAGTTTGTTATCGTGTCACTACTTTTATCCATGTTCAAAACCACTGTAGCTGTGAAACCTTTGGTAAAGTCCCCATTTAGCTATTTAAGTCCTAAGATGCTTTTACCAGAAGCCTTTCAGCCACAATTAGCCTTGCAACTACTTTCTCAGCTGTTTAGAGGCGTTAATGCATTGAGGCTGTCATTGAGCAGCAAGACAGATAGTGGGGATGTGTATACTCCCGGGGGACCCCTGCACTGATCAGGAAATAGAGCGTAGACATCAGATAGTCAGCCCCCTGCACACAGGGAAGCAATACCTGCTCCATCTATAGCAATGGACTTCTATTTGTGTTGCCTACCCAAATAAGGGACGAGGATGCAAAGATGACATGTGATTTCATGGATAAGAATATCTCTAGAAATCAAGAAGCCTGATTTCTCTTCTCTGCTTTACCATGGATTGCTGTAATTAAGTCTTGAAAAGCAAGTGCCTAGGTATTTTAGTAGTAGATTTTCCTATTACGTGTGTGGGTAATATTCACTGTGCTCTGATTTTACTTACTTGCAAATTTCTTTTTAAAAATGGGAATTGACATTTTCTCATTCATTTAACTTTTCAGCTCAGAACAACAATTTAATACTCAAATCTTGCTCCTATTTTAATAACCAGAAATTGTTGCCATATATATAATAAATTAGACACGTCTTTCTGAAGATTGGTCACCATATATGTGTGTGTGTATATATATATATATGTATATATATATATATATATGAGGGCGTTTATGAGGATGATGGCGAGGAGAATGGTCCAGATCGTTTCCACTTCTTGTGCGTCCATTGTGCTGGTGTGAGTGAGGCTGGTTGTTAGCATGAGTATAATGAGATAATGTATAGCACTAAGGAGCTAATTAGGAAAACAATCATTAGTGTGTGGTCATGGAAATGTAGTAGTTCTTCTGTGATGGGTGATGTGGCATCTTGGAAGCCTAATTGAAAGGGGTACGCCATGGAGCTGTAAAGGGTTTTAACCTATAATTTAACTTTGACAAAGTTATGTAAATTTTACTAATATCTCTCTGGTAGAGAAAGACATAATGGATATGATGTTGGCTTGAAACCAATACAAGGGGATTCGATTCCTTCCTTTCTTATTTTGGGTTTACGTAGGTGGGCTCTTCGAATGTGTGGTAAGGTGGGGGACATCCGTGCATTCACTCGAGGTTGGTTGTTGTAAGTTCTACTGTTGATACTTCTCGTTTTGATGTGAAAGCTTCTCATGCTATGGACACTATTAGGATTACTGCTGTGAGTGAGATGAATGATCCTATAGAGGATACTGTGTTTCATGTTGTGTAGGCGTCTGGATAGTCGGAGTATCGTCGTGGTATTCCAGATAGGCCTAAAAAGTGTTGAGGGAAGAAGGTCATGAGTAGTCATAGAACAGAATTTTATAGTTTTTAAATACTGCAATCTCTTATACTAAGCGTAGAATCACATACACTGTACCTTGTTTACTCCAGAACATTCATGGATTTTCTGTTTCGAAAATGACACAACACAATTTCTCAAAATGTGTAATTCTTTCTGGTTTTCAGAGGTGATGAAATAATGGCACCTGAGTTAACAGTGCCTCAAGAGCGTGTCACTCTATCTAGTAGTGCCTTTTTAATGGCTCTACAACTGTAGGGTTTTTTTTAACTTGCTTGAGCAATTTCATATCACCAGAATTAGATATTTCATTTGATTAAATTAGGCCTTGATAGAGATGGAAGAAACCAAGCCTCGTTCCTGGTCTCTCCACTCAGCAGCTCAGCAATAATGTTCTCTGTGCTAACATTCCCAGGCTTCCTCTGTCCCGTGTCAAACCTTAGTTTGAACAACTTAATTGAGATCAGTGATGAAAGATTCCAGAATTATAATTCTGGCAGGTCGGCCCTCTGCAGAAGGCCCCTTGTCAGGACCTCTGCATGGGATCTAAGAGGAAGCCAAGCTCCAGGGAAGGAAAATTCTAACAGTGAGGTTTCCTGGGCTTAGAGGCTGTATCCCACGTTCCTCAGCTGGGCTCCCTGTGACTAAGAGCTGATAGCATCCCATCCGTTCTTTTTTTTTTTTTTTTAATTAAAGTTTACTGGGGTGACAATGGTTAGTAAAGTTACATAGGTTTCAAGTGTACAATTCTGTAATATGTCATCTATATATCACATGGTGTACCCGCATCCCATCCATTGTTAACCAAAGAATGCCCGGTGGCTAGTAGTTCTCCATCTGGCCCTGGGGTCAGGATGTGCCTCAGCTTTGCAGTGCTCCTCCCAGGCCTGGCCTAACAGCAACGTCCTTAGAAAGTGCAGGATGCCAGCATGCACAAGCGTTCTTCCAACAATTGTGCTCCTGCACAGTAGAATATGAGAGAAATTGTGAGAGCAGGGGCCGCATCTGTCTTCTTCATTGCTGTTTCCTCAGTGCCTGGCACAGAGAACAAATCCAAATATCGTGAAATAAATGAATGGTTTTTAGCTTCAAATACAGGGTAACTTATACTGATGTCAGAGTCTGGATCTTGGAGTCTTCATATTCCCAGGGCCTAGCACGGTACCTGCCGCTGTTTGTAGTATTCAGTGACTCTTAGTTTAATGCCTGGGTAAATAAAGACAGTTTTGGATAGCCAAAAGCCATCATAAAATTCTCTTGGACAGTTTCCATTTTATATGGTGTGACCATTTTACATGACCATTTTATGTGGTCGACAACACTTTTTGAATCAGGCTTTATTATATTCACTTACAATGACTACATTTTTTCACAAGTTTTTTATTGCTAAAATATGGTAAAGAAATATAGGCTGCTAATATCCCCAAAGCCATGAAGCCAAGAAGTCCATGGTTATCAGTGTTAGTAGTTAATTGGCTAATCAGAATTTCAAAGGACTCTGATTTTTACATAAATGTAATTTTGTGATATTTTTGTACTGTAAACATATCTATGTCTGAAGTGCTCTTCCTGTTGTATTAAAGAGAGTTGTTAATTCCTAACCAATTCAGGTAAAATCTTAACACTATCTTGTATCTAGTCCAGAGTAAATAGCTCTTTCTCCTTTTTCAAAAACATATGTATAAATTTTACAATACACAATCTTGAGTGTCAGCCTCATGCGCTTATCAGTTGTGTATGCCCATGTAACCACCAGCCAAAACAATATATCTGGAGTGAATATTTCTTACACCTGAGAGTACCCTCGTGTCCTTTATAGTCCAGTCCAACCCCTCGTCCCAAGGCAACCACTTTCTGATTTCTATTACCATATATTAGTTTTGCCGTTCCTTGAGCTTCACATAATTCGTGTCTAGCTCTTTTTGCTCAACATAATGTTTTTTCAATTCATCCATGTTGTTGAATATCTATGTTGTTGCATGTATCACTAGTTCCTCCCTTTAGAATGTATTTCATTATATGATTATACCATAAATCATTTATCTCTTCTCTTGCTGATAAATACTGGCTTATTTCCAGATTTAGGCTGCTATCAACATTCTTATACAGCTGTTTTGATGTTGTTGTTTGTTCTTGTTCTTGTTGTTTGTGGGTATATATTTTTCTTTCTCATGAGTAAATACTTAGAAATTGGATTTTTCTATCAGATAGGTGTATGCTTAACTTGATAAGAAACTACCAAAGAATAATTATACAGTTTTTTCACTCCCATCGGGAATATACGGGGGTTCTGATTGCTCTACGTCCTTGCACAAATCTGCTATTATCAGTCCTTTGGATATTTTCCATTCTAGTTGGTATGAAAATGGTATCTCATTGTGGTTTAATTTGAATTTTCCTGATTACTAATGATGTTGATCATCTTTTCTTAGCATATCAGTAATTTGTATATCTTTTTTTGTGAAGTGTCTATTCAAAAATTTTGCCAATTTTTTATTGGTTGTTTGTCTTTTATTCTTGGTTTGTAGGAATTCTTTATATATTCTGAATAGGAATCTTTGTCAGATATATGTACTACAAATTGTATTTCCCAGTGTGTTGCTTGCCGATTCATTTTCTCAATGATGTCTTTTGATGAGCTGACAATTCTTATTTCAGTGAAGTTAATTTTATCAGTTTTTTTCTTTATACTTAGTGCATTCTGTTTCACGTGTAAGAAATTTTTGTCTACCCTTAGTCTCCATTGTTGAGGGTCCCCAACACCACCCTCAACTTCAAGGATTCACTAGAAGGACTCACAGAACTCAGAAAAGTTATTATCGTTACAGTATATTATGGTAAAAGGATACAGATCAGAATCAGGAAAGAAAAAGAAAAAGGTGGGAGTCTGGGAGAAACAAGGTACAAGTTTTCAAGTGTCCTCTCCAACTAACTATGAAGATATATAATGATTCTCAAAGTGAGGGAAGAGAGGGGAAGAGGGCAAAACTACCCCACAAGTGGGCGTCTCAGAATTATATCCTCTTCCATTCTGATGTGTTTCCATAGGCCCTAATCCTCTACCGACACTGCTGTTAGGAACCACAATTACGGAGGGGAGAGCTTCATATCCCTCAGATACATTGGGTCAGAAAATAAGTTGTTGAAACTACCACTCTAGAAATAGAAACTTCCGTGTTTATTTCTATAGGTACCGTATATCTTGGAGAGCTTATCTAATGATTTTATACACTTTGGTTAATGCATAATTGCTTATTATTTGTTATGTTAGTAACGAGTGTTATAAATTGTGTTCAGGTCCAATTAGGTAAACTCCACAACCTAGCTTATGTCCATGCACTCAGCAGTGCCAGCCTTTTAATCCCTAACAAGCACTGCTCCATTTGCTTCACATCATATTGACAAAAATTTACCTGCCACATAGAAAATCATTAAAGTCTATAGCTGAAAGGAAACATGTTTCACTTGAAAGTCAGACTCCTAAGGAATAAGTAATACAAGCTAACTTTCATCATCTAGTTTGAATAAAAACCTATAAAACCTAGAGCTCCTTGAGATGTGGTATAAGTTCATTTTCTAAGGTAACAGAAACCTTCACAATATGGCAAATTAGAATTAGATACAAACGTCTTTCATTGAAAAAAAATTTGATGCACTCAACTTCAAAGATAGAGAATTAAAGAAAGTTAGAAAATTCATTTTACAGAATTTGAAGCCTTCAACTTACAGAATTTGTAAGTATAAGTGCGTCATGAATGTTGGCTCAGTCGTTAGAATCAGCTTGAAAAGTACTTTGTTGCTACCCTGAGAGCTGTTTTAAATTTCCAAATAAAAGATTGATGTCTATAAGAATAAAATAAATAGGAATCATAACCCATTCAGGGTAGGTCAATAATAACAGACTAGAAAAGTTCAGGAATATAAAGAGAATATTGTTTCTCTCCAAAAGTCAAAGTCACATATTTATTGTATATATAATATCTCTATATATATCTGTATAGAGAGATACTCATGGATATATATATATATATATATATATGACGTCAATTTACTTTTCCAACTACTTTTTGCACTTAAGAAAATAATTTTAAAATAAGTTATAAGTTTTTTATGGTGGAATAAAAGTATAAGTAGATCGAGGTGAGAAAATGATAGGGAAAAAAAGGAGTCTATGTTAGAAAGAAAAGGGAAAAGAATAGAGAAAAAAAGGACTGGGAAGAAAGATGAACAGAGAGGAGAAAGGAGGGGCAAAAAGAACAGAATAGAAACAAGGAAGCTGGGCTAACAGGCCCCTAAGTCTGGAGATGGGCTTTGCTCAGCGTTCCTCAAAGGCCTAGACTAGTGGACAGGCCTCTTATTTGTTCCTGTCTTCTCCACAGTGTCATGAAAGTGATGGTAGAAGCCACGAGTCACCGCAGATTATAAACCCTTAGGGTTGGAGAGGGACTTTCATTTAACCTTGCCTTTCCCCCATCCCAGGATGAGGAAGCCTGTGTGTCTGAAGATGATTTTTCAATCTCTACTTACATAGTTACAGAAATGGAGCACTTGCTATTTTAAACGGAGCCTATTAAATCATTAGAAAGGATTTCCTGTGTCATAGCTTTTTAACTGTCTTCTGTTACTTTTTGTAACTTTTGTAACTCGTATCAGTCTTTAAAGCCATGCAAAAAAGGACTGCTTTCCCTCATGGCAGTTCTCACCGTGATACAGGACTTCTCCCCAGCTTTTTCAGCCATTCCTCTTCCAGCTTAATTTTTATACCTCTCCTCTGTTCCACTCCATTTTATAAATACAAAACTCAGTTCTGTCAGAAATTAATGTGTCACCAAGAGCTGTCTCCCATAGTTGTCCAGTTACTGCCTGCAATGTGGGAACTCATCTAGTATTTTTAGTCACATGTTTATATTTAGTTAATGTGAAAGGATAATATGTATTTACTATCTGTTGATACCACATTTACTTTTGAAGGATAGTTTTGCAGGGTACAGAGTTCAGGTTGGTGGGTTTTCTTCTCAACACTAAATATTCTCTCCACTCTCTTCTTGCTTTCATGGTTTCTGAGGAGAAGTTGGATGTGATTTTTATCTTTGCTCCTCTATAGGTAAGGTGTTTTTACCTCTGGCTTTTTTTCAGGATTTTCTTTTCTTTAATGTGATTTTCTGTAGTTTACAAATGATATGATTAAATATAGTGTTTTTGGTGTTCATCCTGCCTGGTGTTTTCTGAGCTTCTTGATTCTGTGGTTTGGTGTCTGACCAAACACATTAATTTTGGGGAAATTCTCAGTCATTATTGTTTCAAATATTTATTCTGTTCTTTTTCTTCTCTTTCTGGTATTCCCATTATGTGTGTGTTACACCTTTTATAGTCGTCCCACAGTTCCTGGATATTCTGGGTTTTTTTCTCTTTTCTTCTGTTTGCTTTTCAGATAAGGGAGTTTCTAATGAAATGTCCTCAACCTTAGAGATTCTTTCCTCAGCTGTGTCCCTTCTATTAATAAACCCATCAAAGACATTCTTTGTTTACGTTTCACTATTTTGTATTGCTGTCATTTTTTTTTCTTCCTAGAATTCCCTCCTCTCTGCTTGCATTTCCCATCTATTCATGCATGCCATCTACTTCATCCATTAGTGCCCTTAGCATTTTAATCATAGTTGTCTTAAATTCCCAGTCTGGCGATTCCAACATCCCTGCTATATCTGAGTCCTATTCTGATGCTTGCTAGGTCTCTTCAAACTGTGTGTTTAGTACTTTTTTTTTCTTCCTTTATAGTTGGACATGATGTAGTAGGTAAAAGGAGCTGCTGTTAGGCCTTTATTACTGTGGTGATACGGGGTGGGAGGAGAGGAAGCATTCTGTGGTCCTATGATTAGATCGCAGTGTTTCAGTAAAGCTGTGCCTCCCGACTGTGAACTTCACACATGCCTCTCAGCCTCCCTCCCCAACTTAGGTGGGACAGGATGGCTAGTGTGGGCTAGGGTTGGGTATTTCCCTTCCCCAGGTCAGTTATGCTCTGATAAAACCCCAACAAGTTAGACTCTGTTAAATAGTTTCTCCTGAGGGCAGGCCTTGTTAAGAAGAACAGAGTGCTCTGGTGTTTTTCAAAATGGTTTATTTTACCCTTGCCCTGCTGGAAGCACAGTTTTTTTCCCATACTTACCATGAGAACCTGGTAGAGTTCCAGGAGGTAAAACTCACAAAAGTGTGGGCACCCCCAACCATGACTGAGTCCCCTTGGAGTTTTTAATCTCTCAAATTTGTCCACACTGAGCCTCTACCAATTCGCTAACTACAGCTCAGATTTCCCTATCCTGGCACTGGTCATCGTGCGTTTCTGCTCATGGGTTTTGCTCTACGTAGTAAGCTCTGTATCTGCATTCATCTGTCAGTCTCTCCAGTTTGGGGAAAGCAGTTTGCCCGTGACCTCACTTGTCTTACGGATCTAAAAATTGTTGATTTTTTTTAATTTGTTAGGACAGAATGGAGATTTCTAAGCTTCTTAGATGCCATACTGGAAACCAGAAGTTCACTCATTGACTATTAGTGCAGCCCAGGAATCTTATTATTCTTCAGCAACATCACTGTGGGTTTATATTAGCCTTATAGACGTAACCAAAACATTAATGTTTGGGAGTTTGATTTTGTTTTTTATGTATGAACTCATGTTAACCTATGCCTCCCTATTCTATCTGTAATGTCCAGTTGTAAAAAGTTTTAACCTGAATGCATAAGATTTTGTTTATCTTTGTTAAATTTTATCTCTTTAATTCATTTCTCATGCTAGCCTATTGAGATTATTTTAAATTTTGATTATTTTATGTAATATAGTACCATGTTTCCCCAAAAATAAGACCTAGCTGAAAATCAGTTCTAATGCGTCTTATAGTAAAATAATGTAATGTAATATAATATAAGACCGGGTCTTATATTAATTTTTGCTCCAAAAGACGCATTAGAGTTGATTGTCTGGTTATGTCTTATTTTCAGGGAAACACGGTAGGTGTCTCTGCAGCCTTTGGTCTCAAATTCAATAAGCACATGTTCTCTTTCTTCAAGTCACACAATTATAGAATTTTCTATCTAAAAGGGACCCAGATATCGTATAATTCACTCCCCTTGGCTTAAAGATAAGGAAATTTAGGTCCAGAGTGCAGGCTGAATATCTCTCCCACGTCACACAGCTCATTGACAGATTATGACGGGTGGGTTGGGGGTGGGGTGTAAGGCTGGTGAGCAGGTCTGTGAACCAAATCTGAGACACATGTCATCACCAGAAACCCGTGGTGGGTGCTAGAACATTCAACAATACACTTGAGGTACAGTTGTTCAACTGTAACTGACCATGCGTTATCCTCCATTCTATCCACTGGCACTGACATACCTTGATAAAATCTCACAGACTTTCACACCTCAGACAAGAAATAAAGTTGCCTTAGAATGACTTGTTTTTAGTGAACCGTATTGGCTAATTGTAATAAACTACAACCATTTCCAAGTAATTAGTAAGAATATTTGTATAAGCCAGTCTATTTTCCAGTTCATGGTTTCTACATCCTTTTGAAAAATCTGAACATTTCTCCACTTCCATTCTTCTGTTGTTTCTATTTTTAGTCAGTAAGACAAAATGAGTAATGAATTGGAACACAAACAGACCCAACTATCTGATATTTTAAAATGTAGCTAAGTAACAATTAAGTCAGGAGACTAGAAAATGTGGAGGAAAAACGTTGATGCTATTGCTATAATCAGGTGCAAATGTATAGCTTTAAATGCTTTTATGTGGAAAGAAAGAAAATGAATAAGGAAATGAATGGATGACTGAATGAATGAACCAAGCATTCAACCTTTAGAAACACAAGAAAAGAAATAATAAAAATATAAATTAGAATATAGAGAAAAATAATTTAAAATAAATTAAAAACTCATTCTTTAACAAAAATATAAACTAGCATCTAACAAAATTTTATTGCAAAGTGAAATAAACAAATATTAGATACTTAATATCAGACCTAAATTATAAATCTATAGGTAGAAAGGAAATAAACCTGGTAGTATCAGGATTTAGACCAGGAAAGGAAAAGTTGTAGAAAAGTTTTACAGAATTGATGTGATAATTTTTTTCTTTTTTTAAGCTTCAGAAAGGTTTTAGAAGTTGAATGAAAATAGTTCATGACTCTGGTAATTAAGAAGGCATTGGAGACCCTAGAAGCTCTTTTGGTAGAGTACAGGTTAGAAAGCCAGGCTGCCAAGAGATCAAGTAGGTAATTAGAGGCTAGGAAAAGGCAGCAATTTTTAGAGTTTCAGAAACTGAACAAAAGGGGCCCCACAGTGAAGCCAGGTTGGGTTCTCGTACACGTGTTTTGAAGGCTCCTTGGATCTTCAGAAAAATGCCCTTGGTTACTGATTGAACCTGCTAATTGATTATACCAAGGGTAATTTCTTGGCACAATGTTAGAACAATCCCTCCTAGATGGTACTATTTTTAATAATAGTATGTAGTAGACGACTGTAATGAAAGACTTTGATTACACAGAAGTTGTTACTCATTAGATTTGATGTCTAATATCTTGTTAACTCCAAAGTTCTCTCTTTATTTCAACACTATTTACATATTGCACTTTATCTTTAATCCAGTTCGATCCTCACTGTCCGTCAGATCTCTAACTGCATTAATTTTCACTAATTCAGCACACATGACTTAATAGAATACATCGTAGGCAATAATGATTGTTACAAATTGTTTAGTTTTTCTTGTGAAGAATACTGCTACTCATATTTAAGATCTATATTAGCTAACTCTGGCCTAAAAATTGTCATGCTTGAAAGGCAGACTATGGACACCATGCTTTCCTTAGAAGTGCATGGTTTACAATGTACAATTGTTTATATCTGAAAATACATAGAGTCACCTTCATTGGTTGTTTTTAAAAGAAAATGTTTTTCTGGAAGCTATGGGTAATGGATGAGGGGGAAATTGGTTAAAAACAAAAAATGTTTAAAAAAGAAAAACAGTGCTCATCCCCTTTTAAGAGCTATTTAGATGAAAAATTGCTCCGCATGAGCTTGATCTATATGTTTTTCGTGGTTATTAGTAGTAATGAAGATGCATTAACTGTATTCTCTTGATAATGCTCTGGCAGTTTTTCAGTACTTTTATCAACATATAAATTTTACAACTGGCAATATGGGAATTTGACTAGTACATTTTTGTTTATAAGAAAGGGTAACAACATTATAACTTCTTCATATCTGTGAATTATGAATCTTGACTGGCAAAGAAGCAAAACTAAAATGCAGTAGAACTTCATTCAGTATCATGATAGCTCTTCTTTCTACCACTACTCACAAGAAATGGGACCGAGTGGAACACGGTGCCAAAGGTGAATGCCTTCTTAATCTAGAATTTATGAGTTCTTTTCGTTTCATTCATTCTTTTGCTCAATAAACATGTATTCAGTGCCTTCTCTGTTAAGCTGTAGTGCCTGTAAATTGAAAACGCTCTCCTTCATAAGGAAGCAACTGAAAACGAAGTAAGTGGTGCATAATCCCTATATATCCTTATCTCTATTAGGAAATGTTATTTTCAATAATTTTTGGATGGACATTAAATAGCCCAGTTCTTTAAAGATGAAACTTGATGCAAAAAGAACCATTTGAAAAATGAGTTTTTGACATTGTACTGAGTTATAAATGAACAGATCTTTCTTTTATAATGCTGAATTCCAGGTTTTCAATTTGATTTGTCCTATCTCTAAAGCAATGTCTCTAATATCTAGCCCATAATATCAGCTAGTACCATTAGAACAAACGGTATGGAAGGAAGAAGCAGAGTGTTCTTTCCTTTTTATTATAGAACTATGGATCAGTTCAATTTTAGAGCTATATGTAGTAATGCCAAGGATACGGCTGTCATATGAAAAGTAGGAGAATTACTGTGTAAGTGCTGCCAAGTACATCGAAGAGAAGGAAGTGATAGTAAAATTCAAGTTAACTAAAATCAAATAAATGGATCCCTCAAACTTGATTTTCAGTTTCCCACTTTTATGAAAAAGATGCAATATGTGAGGTAATAAGCTTCTATTAATGATTTGAGCAGTAAAAATATAAACTTTGGTATTGTCATAGAGATGGACTACCTCTAACAACTAAAATAATTTATAATCATAACTGGTCTTCAAAATACTAGCCCTGGAATACTTCAACGTTATGAATCATATGAACCATTATGAATCAAGATTATAAATAAAGTAATCATTCATTTAACAAATGTCCATTTGGTGTCCTCTGTTTGCCAGATAGTTATAGCACAGGTGCTTTCAAACCAGGAAAGCCGAAAGAAGTTTGTAAAGGGAAGGGAGTGCTTACGGGAGTTAATTGCTGCTGAGAGGTCAAGTAAAGAATGGACCTTTGGCTCTGCAGGGTGGAAGTCATTGGTGACTTTGAGCAGTGGATTCAGAGCAAAAGCAAAGAGGCCACAACTAGACCTTAGTGGGCCAAGGACTGAAGAAACAGAAGTAGCACTTTAAGAGACCCTTTGGAAAAAATGTTGTGAGGAGGGAAAAAAGTGGGATGGTAGCTAGAAAGGAGGGAGTGTTCAAAGGAGAAGTTAGTGCACACACACACACACACACACGCACGCACGCACACATCATGGTTGTATGATGATGCAGGAGAGGGAGATGCAGGAGCAATAATCTCGAAAGGTCAGAGGAGATGAGATCAGAGCATGAATGGAGACGCCAGCCATGGCTAGGAACAGGGACTCTTCTTCCACTGCAATAGGTAAGAAGACAAGGTATAGGTAGATGCAGCTGCCATTTAACAAGTAATTATAAAACACTTATTTGTGCTAGGCAGTGACAATACAGTAGAGAGACAAAAATCCTTGTCTTCATGGAACTTTCATTCTAGTGGAGATTGGAGGAAGTGGATAGATAATAACCAAAGATGTAAAATATGTAGTATGTCGAGTGATTTCAAGAGCTATCACGAAAAGTAAAGCAGGGAAGTGGGAAAGGAGCGTATGGAGTGGGGTGGCAGGGGGTGAGGGTAGATTGCAGTTCTCGTGAACTGGGCACTTGGTGTAAGCTCTATGAATTTACTTCGTGACCCTCAGACACATGTATTTGTCAAAATCAGATAAAATATGACCATGCCAGGGCTTGTGAAAAACTTACTCTCAGCCTCATTTCACAGGTGCCCCCTTCCTTGGGTAGCCCAAGGTTTGCCCTGCCCTGTACCTCTCCTTTATAGTCCTCATCAGAGGTTTTAATCACACATTTATTTATGTAATTATTTGAGTAATATATTTCTTCTCTACTAGACCCAGAAGCTGCAGGAGGGGAACTATGTCTGTTTTGGACAATTGTATCCCCAGAAACTAGCACAGTGTTGACACAGACCCTCTTTGCTGAATGAATGAGTGAATGAATGAGTGAATGAAAAGTATAAAGACTATTTTCCATACATCACATCTTTCAGAATCTTGCCGTGGTATTAGTGTGTAGTCACTTTTAAGTTTTCACTTCTCAGTTGCTGTAGCCGATCTGGTAAATGGCCGTTTTCAAAGCAGATAAAGTATGTTTTTATACCCATGGAGTATGTGAAATAGTGTGAAATAGAATTGTGCTCTAACTTAAATAATGTCTCTCCACCACTTTCTGTTTTTTTACAGGACCAATGCGAAAGGCGCTCCCCTGAATATAAATAAGGTCTCTAATAGCCTGATTAATTTTGGAAGGAAGTTGATTTCTCCAGCAATGGCCCCGGGCAGTACGAGTGGCCCTGTACCAGGAGGCAGTGGTGGCAGCCCCTCCGCTGCTGTGCTTCCCACCAGGACATTAACAGAGGTCCCCAAGCAGCATTTGCAGCAGCAGCATTTGCAGCAGCAACAGCAGCAGCAGCAGCAGCAGAGGCTGATGAAATCGGAAAGCATGCCAGTGCAGTTGAACAAAGGTAAGGAAAAAGTACTAGGACATCTAAGGGAAACACTCCAAGGAGAGCCTGGGATTTCTTCACCTGCCTGTGATAAACCAGCCTCCCAGAAATAGAAATGAATGCAAAATTTTTAAAGATCCATTTATTGAATCCTTTCTAAGTTGGATGATCAGATACTATATTGTTCTTAATTAAGAACATTTTACAAGGTAATTTGTTAAAGTATTTTTTTTAACATTTCTATCCTGGTATACTTGGGTTTAGTCCTGTGGATGCCCATAGAGCATGGCACAAACTGGCACAACACAGAACTTGAAATCAGTTGACTGTGATCTCTGCTGCCTTGTGTAATAATGCCTCTGACTAGGAGCACCTGCCATGGGAAGTTGTGCTGGGCTTTCCTATCGCAGCATTCATCCTTGCAGCTGGTTTGGAGGAAAGGTGCTCCTAGGCTTGCAGTCTATTCCAGCTGTTTTACCTCCGAGGTATACGAACTGCAGCCTTAAGGAGGGAACAAAAGCAAAACAGAATCTGAAGCAGCCCAAGTCAATGCCTGACTGAGACCCTGCACTAAACATTAGAACCACAGCCTGTGAGAGCAGAGGAAACTTGGGAGACGACCCGCCCCAATCCCAGTCTCTCATTTAACGAGTGAGGGCACTGCAGTTGGCAGCCGGCAGGGCCTTGTGCTGCTGAGCTCCTTTCTGTTTCCGGGTTTCTCCAGTGTTTACCTCCCTCATGTATTGTATTCCTAAGAGAACCCTTCCGGTTCTTACCCAGAACCTTTATACTCTTATGTCCCACTTCTTTTCAGAGACATATGTATTAAGTACCCCTACTCATAGCAGATTAGAAATAGCTACATTTATTTTTAGTGGTAGGACTATGCTAGCTATACTATAGAAGCAAGAAAAAGTAACATGATGGCAGAAAATCTACAAAAATCATTTCTGAGACCTCACAAAGCATAGGTTCTATAGCCATTTGATTTCAGGGCAAATACCCTGCCGAATGTGTCATTCTTGTCTGAAAGGGATCCCTGTGTTACAGCCATGTTCAGTAACTGGTGTTGACAGTAACAATGAGTGACATGGAATCAGTAGGAAGACTTTAAACTATGTTCCATATACTCTGTTTAAGAAGAGTGCATCCAAAATTATTAAAACATTTTAAAGTACTGGCATTTAAATTGGTAAACTTAAGTTAAATAAGGCTTTATTGCCCCAGTGATACAAATTAATAAGTATTATTCAATAATGAGCGTGTGTGTTCTTCCATTAGATGCCTCATGTTATCTATCGTTGCCTGTATGACGTATTAAACTTTATATAATAGTATTTAAATTTCTATTAGAATACTCAGTTTACCTACATAAGAATCTCTGTTTAAAATTACATTCTTCTCCTTTAATGTAGAGCTATCACACATGATTTAAAGAAAAGGAGACTTCAGATCATTAACATGTTGTAAATGTATTTTAACGCCAGGAGACATGCCCACTTACTGAATGGAAATGAATGTTATTTTTATATATTTCTTAATTGTACTGTTTTATTGTTCTAAACAAATATGATTTCAATATTGCTTTGATAACAAGCTGTAGTCAGTAGTAATTCTGACTGATGGCAGGCAAATGAGTCAGAGAATCTCTTAATGCTGTAGCTTAAATTTTCTGAGGAACCAAGCCAAATGACTATAGAAA
This sequence comes from Rhinolophus ferrumequinum, assembly GCF_004115265.2. Taxonomy (NCBI): domain Eukaryota; kingdom Metazoa; phylum Chordata; class Mammalia; order Chiroptera; family Rhinolophidae; genus Rhinolophus; species Rhinolophus ferrumequinum. Next base: position 29,890,934 of record NC_046300.1, read on the forward strand.
TATAAAGTTGTGTCTCGAAGGAAATGTCAAGTATTAATATCACAGTAAGTGAGAAAGGAAGTGCATGAGGATGGAACAATTGATGAAAACGAAGTCCCCAGTTATAAGAAGACAACAGAGCACTTAAGCAAAGTGTTTGGAACATGAGTAGCACTCGGGCCTTTTGTAACAGATCCCCATGCTGAACGCAAGTGGGCTTGCTTGGCAACTCTTCTCTCTTTTTCTTTCTGGTTTGTTCTTCTGTCACTCTACAAAAAGCTTACCTTCCTATTAAAGATAAATATTCCTGTTGATGCCCCTCCCTGCATAAAGGCTTGAATAAAATAGAGTAAAAGGCAGAGAGAACAGTTCATACACGTAGAAGCTAGTGCAGGGTGATGCTCTTCCTTCTTTCCCTCACCAATGAACTGAAAGCAGGATCCTGAAGCTTTCTGACCCTGCTTCCTCACCCTGAAATCAGAGGTTAGGGTTTATCCCTGAGGAGTCTCCTGCTCCAAAAAGCGATGGTTCCTTTGGGTGAAAGATATATTTGTTAGCTCTACAAAAATACGTCTCCAACATTAGTTCTTTAAAGCTGGTGTTTCCCACAAGGAGCCTGTGCTATGACACCGACAGATCTGCAAGTGTGTCACAAGACTGTGTAGTAGAGTGAGCACAATGTACAACGTTCAGCCTATCAGGAGGCTTGTGTTGGAATACGACTTCTATCTCAGAACAGAATCATCTACTTAGTGCCTTTGAGGAAAGATAATGTAATCGCCTTTTTAACTATACTCTGCTGGAAAATTTGAAAGTTGTTTTGAAAAATGGTTGTTTATAAAGATGAAAATGCTAATGGTTTTTGTAGGTTAGTTAACTCTCAATTATTTTTGCTTATATAGGGGAACAGTTGCATGGAAAACCCCAAATCCATGTATATGTTACTTGAAATGCATTCTGTAGTTTGTGTTGGGATTGGGGTCATGAAGGAAGGAAGAGGAAACACAGAAGGTCCTCCATAATTTTCCTGACAATATTTAATATTAAAATTATTTCTTTTCGGTCTTTAAATATACACTAATAGGTGATTCAGAGCAGCAAACTAAAATGGGTTGCAAGCACAGAATTGAAAAATCTCCTTCAAATATGGAGAAAGTAGGCACACCATTTATCAGTGGGTAAAGAGTTAACTATAGTATGAAAATTCAGGACCTTATAAGTTCTGCTAACAGCTATTTATCACTTGTTTGGAGTATTTATAGATTTTATTGCAGTTATAGGAGAATATAAATATGTGTACCGTTAATTGATAGAGACAATGTAATTACAGCCCAGTGATTTCCAGATGAGCTGGCCATGCTGTAAATCTTAATTGAAGCAAGTGGTCAGGCACTGAGGGTATGTTATGTTAATTCAAAAATGGATTTTTTACTATTGTGTAAAAACTATAGGGGAAGCAAGTCTATTGATCATACATGATCATACATAGAAAATATGGTGCCTTTTAAGAAGGCTTGTTTTTTAGCTTGTTAATCTCAAAATAACATAGGCCTTCAGATGCTGATATATCCAGAGGATTATTCTATTGACAGTGACTGCTTAATGCTGAACTTTGTCATCCAGGAGGGAAATCAAAGAAGCAAAAAATCTTCCTTCTGAATGGTAGTGCATTTCAGTTCTTCACAGAATTTCCTCTGTTGCCCCTTTTCCTTTCAATTCTGCGTTCTTAAAATATGCTCCTTTCCCCCCGTTTCCTTTGTCTATTTTTTTTGAATTTGAACACTTCTTTATTTTAAGCATTTACTGCAGGTCCAAATTGTAAATGAAATCTCGCCTGTAATAAGTGTATCAAGTTTAAAGGGTATGCAGTTCACAGATTTATTTTTACATGTTGACATTTATAAGTGCATGTGGTAACTTTTGAAATCTTTTCAATACTTAATATGAAATTAGAACTTGTTTAAGACTTTATCTGATCACTGAAGAAATTGGTTTCAAGTTTAGTTAAAAATAAATTATGCCAGTTATAGGAGGAAGTCAATTTCAAAAAAAGTGCTTATTTATTAATTCATATAACTTCCTTTTGGATAAAGAGCTTTTCAAAATATATCCTCATATATAAAAAACTGAAATTTGTAACATAATGAAATCTGCTCAGCAAAATCTTTTGATTGCTAAAGTTTCCTGTACTTTAACAGATATTTGTTTTATACTTTACTAGAAACTTATGTGTTTTTTTTCTCATTAAGCTTTTTAGGAAATATTTTTTGAAAGTATTTCCTTTTAAAAATATTTTACATTAATTTTCATGAGATTACACTGTATTTTCTGTTTTACTTTATTTTTAGTAATTAGATTGATAAATGTATTACAACATTAAGTATGAAAGAAAAGTTGATTATATTTTCCTTTTTGTGAATTCTAATTACTTTTTCTTATGAAATCCAGGCGATGTAGTTACAGGAAGCGATGCTCAGGTTTCTGTTCCTGTCCAGACTCTAACTGACCTCCAAGGTACAGTTACCATGGCAACATAGTGTATCTCTTTGCCTTCAGTATTATCATTGCCTAATCCAACACTCCATTTTTCTTTTTGCCCACCCTCCATTCACTCTGTCTCTCAGATCACTACCATTGTTCAGCCACTGAGTGGCACTGCTGTTTAGAACAAAAGTCCCGTCTCATGTCATACCTTGATAATCTGGCTGGGATGTGGATTTTCTATTAAGTTTGCACCAGCCTCTTTCCTTGCAAAATATGATCACTATATTTTGTGGTTATTTTAACATTACATTTTATTTGGCAGCTTACACCAAGGTGTTCTTTTAGTTGCATAGGTGCTCTGTGACAGTAACTGACAAATTAGTTCTGAGATTACATGATGTATATGCTGTTTGTATACATATTATGTATGTGTTAGCCAGAGTACTTGTTATATTTCACTTAAAAGAATCGCAAGTTGATTTTGTGGTAAGTTTTTAAGTACAGTGTTTGTATTATGAATCATATTAACGGAAAGTTTGGTGTGACAAATCTCCATATACAGTAACTGGCAGTGATTTAAAATAAAAAAGATAACATTTTAATATCATAATCGTTTGTTCAAAAATCTAGAAAAAAGTTTAAGAAATACAAAATAATGGTAATCCATATTTTTCATCTCCTGTGGAATTTAAAAACATATAAATATTTTAAATGGCAGCATTAATCTTTTATTATGTAAAATTTTAGATAAAATATGCTAGAGAAGGATTTCTCTATTAGTGGAAGCCCAGACTAACTTTAATAATCTTCTATTCAAATTCAGACAAAAGATAGAAGTAAAATTCATACATGTTTTCCTTAATTTAAAATATCCACATAATATAATCATGCTAGTAGTATTAAAATACTGTTCTAATAATGATGTGTCTTCATAATACCTGTGTTTTTTAAATAAATTAACAGAAAAGAATATATTGTGATCAGGCAATGAGTAGTGTGTTGATTTAACATCTTTAAAAAAAAGAAAAGAAAAGAACACCATTGCAATAGATGTGACCTTACTTCTATATAGAGGTCTGTGTTTCACAGGTACAGTTTCTGGCTGTTTTCTGGTAATTGAACCAGCTGACCTTTCAGGGCTTTTTCAGCTGGGGGATTCCATGAGGAGCTGATGTTAATTCTTCTTGGTGTCTGTTAAGTGATACAAAAGGGATGCAATAGCATGGAAATAGAAAAGGCAGATAATCTCCAAATGATTTCTCTTTAGCCTTGTCAGTTATTGCACTTCAGTAAATATTGATGTGATCATCTGACATGGTGAGAATCCGTAGGATTTAAGTTTGTTTCCTAAAAGTAAAATCTGAGCCCCCGGCCATCTCTTTAACCGGTGTTCTGGTACCCCAAAGTAGTGTGCTGACTTACTTACTTAGTTTTCTGCAGAGCAGATCTTTGGCTAAGGAAGGAGAAAGCCGAAGTCTGCGTTGCTTATCCTGACTTCTGCTTCTGTGCTGTTGCTCATTTCATTCCTTCCTGCCGACCACAGCCACATGCACAATTTTCTTTTAATAGAACCTTGAAGAGAAAGATTATATCATTTTGTTCAAACAACTTAGTTCTGCAACTTAGTTCTCATTCATTTATTCAACAAGTATTTATCACGGGCCTACTGTGTGCCAAGCTCTATTTTCATTGGCCCCTTGCTTTCCCTGCAGCTTTAGCAGGTGGCTTGGGCATCAGCCTGTGCCTTAGATGACCCAGGTAAGCCAACGCAGTCAGGAGCCCGCTCTGGATACCCTGCTCAGGCCTCCCCCTGCCTGCCTCGCGCTGACAGTCTGACAGGGAAGGCTCCAGCTGCTTTATGAGACCTGAGCCCAAATAAACAGCTTTCCGTCTGTGATGAAGATGCTTCGACAGTGACGAGGAGACCACGAGACCTGCCCTGATCTAGAGAAGTCCCTCTGTGTTTTCCTCAGCACACTTCCAGCAGAGTGTCAGAAAGCAAGGGGAAGCAAAATAGTTAGTTAGTGGTGGCAACCAAAATCTTTCTAACAATCTGTGCTTAACAGGATCAGTAATATTAGAAATTGGAGAACTTCATCAAAGGTGCCAAACCTTTTCTATTCCCGTAGGTAATATTTCAAGAGCAGATATACATTCATTTCAGGGAAATAAAACCATCATTTAGACTTTCCTAAATGTTTTTTCTTTTTCAAAGTATTGGAGGAAAGCCCGAGAAATGAAGTAAATATGAAAACTTTTCAGTGATGACTTTCGATTATAAATGTTGCCTTTTTTCCAGCTGCTCCCTCGGCAGCCGTGTGTGGCTTACATGTTCCTATGCTTAGAGCCAGTTAGCTGAAGTTTGCGCGAGATCGCTGAGAAGTGCAGCCATGTCAGAACAGCCCCACAGGAGAGGACTAGCGAACCTGTGACCCACAGCACTGCACAGTAAACTCCCTGCTCTCCATTCGGGTGTCACCCCTGCTCCTGTGATGGTTTGTGTCTCCTGACTAGTGAGCACATGCCGGCACCACCCTGAGCCCTCGCACACATTACCCACTTAGGGCCCAGCACGTGTGAAGCGGTGCCTCCCGTGCAGATGAGAACCAAGGCTCATGGAGGGTCAGACTTGTTCAGGGCCCGTAACTAGGTATCAGCTGAGCACACTCAAGCCTGTGTGTGTCTGACCCAGCACGGAATGGTTTGAGGAATTTTGCCCTGAAACATCTCCCAAATCGGCTACCACAGCCTGTAAATCCTTATAATGTCTTGCATGGACTAATACAGGAGACCCTGCATTCAGCCAGGCTCCTGTACTCCTCATGCTACTTTCCTGCTTAAAATCCGTAGTAACTCTCATCATCTACTGACGAGATAGAGACCCCTTCGCATGAGAACAAGGTGCTCTTCTTGATCTAACTGGCCCTGTTTTTAGAGCCTCACCTTCCCTCTTTTCTCCCCCCACCCCCACCCCCAGGACTGGGTAACCAAGAGGGAAAAGAAGTTGTTGTTTAGGATACCAGCAACTTTTAGAGAGAACTTATTTAATTCCTTCCTCCCCCTCTGGCCTCCCCCCGAAAACCATTGAAATAATTATCAAATGAAAAAGAAGCACTCTATTGGACCTAATCTTATTTTCCACTGGTATTGGTGTCGTTTTCAATTACATGTGGATGGCAAGAAGCTCTAAAGGATTTAATCAGTCTCTGATTGAGCTAAATGTTCTCCGCAGTCTGACTGCCTTGTAAATACTGTGATCTCTGCCAAAAAATGACCCTCCCCGAGCCACCACCACTAGTCCCCACTCTTCGGGTTTTAAGACTTAGCTCACACCTCTTAATTGCCTGAGACAGGCCTAGATACTTTCTCCTTTGTGCCCCCAGAATACGGTTGTTTATACTTCTGTGTTTGCTTTTATCACCTGGGATTGTAGGTTAGTTAGAGTATGTACAAGTCTGTATTTCCCTTGTACTGTTAATTTGGGAGCTTCGTAAGAGCTCCTGTTGTGGCCATCCCCGCATCTTCAGTGCTGGACAGAGTTCTGTAGGCGTTTCATTAGATCAGTCTCTCCTAGGGCTTGTTCCCTGCTGTTTGGTTAGGAATGAAAGACTATGTGCTTACCTGAAGTCGTTTAAGAATTGGTCTATATTTAGTATATTTAAGAATGCCTTAAATATAAAATAATTTTTAATTAATTGCCTTGGATCAGGATTTCTGAGAAATAAACTGTGAGACAAAGATTTATGGGTAGGAAGCTTTTGAGGGGCCATGCCCTCAAGATTAGCACCTGGAGCGTGAAAGAAGCATCACTTATAGTTGCTGCTGGGACCTCTGGGGCTGAGATGGCCCTCAGAGATGTGTACCTTGAGGCAAGGGGGCCAGCTTAATCTTCTGTCACCCCAAACCAGTCACTGGATTGTAGCTCATCCTCAGGGAAGGGGCATGACCCTGGGCAACGGAGCTCTCTGCAGTTGAAGGCTGTTTCCAGAAAGGAACTCATGGGAGCCATCAGCAACCAAAACCCAGCAGCTGGGTCCTACAGAGGACCCTGGTCAAGGCCCCTCAGCAGTATATTTCAGAATGTGCCTCTAAGAATAGGCTTTAGTTTTAGTGCAACAAAAGAAATGATTAATGTTGTTCCCATCAATTAAAAACTTTAAAAGGTTTATAGAGCTTCAGAACCACCGTGCAGTTCACAGGCTACAAACGTATTGAGAATACTGACTCCCCCAGGAGTGTCCAGGTGACACCTGGGTGCTAGAATGTCTCATTCGCTTATGAAAAGGGCAGGGAAGTCTGATAGTACTTTCTTTTGTTTCAAGGCAGCACTACTTTTGGTGCCTAGGCTTTTCTTACAGATCTCCAGAGGAAATATTCCAGCATCCCCTCTGGAAACATGTCTGGTAACTCCATTTTCTTAAGGTCTAAATGTTTGTGCTCCTAAAAGGCACAAAACTGTTAGTAAGCTGATTTCTGTAATTGAGGGGAAATACACTTTTGTAACAGGGTTTTTATGTGAGACATAAGCCACGGACTTTATTAACACTACCACTAATTTTGAATTTGATAATTCAGAGGTAAGCTCTGAAAGGTAGTATGCTAAGCAGAAAAATAGCTACAGAAGAAATTTATGGATATTTTTCCTCATGGGAACAAACTTCTTTTAAATTCATCCTGGACTGTATACTTATTCTCACACAATAAATAACTGGTAAGCTAATTCATTCAAGCAGGTATTCTAAAACTTTCTCCTGGATACAACATTACCTTATTTTGTTACGACAGTTACTTAAATATAACAGCCTACATGTTGTGAAAAACATTTGGAAATTTAGGCTGTTCATTGGCTTATACCTGTGCTGTCCAATATGGTATCCGTTAGCCACAGTTGGCTGCTGAGCACTTGAAATATATGCTATAAGTATAAAATATGCACTGGATTTTGAAGAATTGTTATGAATGAAAAATATCTCAATTTTGATTTTGATTACATATTGGAATGATAGTAGTTTGGACATAGTGGGTTAAATAAAATCAATTGTTAGAATTAATTTCACTTGTTAAATACGGATACTAGAAAATTAAAAACTATGTATGTGGCTCACATTATATTCCCATTGACAGTACTGATACATGTAGTCCTCTTCAGATATTCCAGATTGAACATGGGCAGACCTTTATTGTAGCCCTACTACATCCCACCCACTGTGCTAGCTTTTCCCAGTAGCTGAAGCTGGTAATGACAACAGTCCCAGCCTTGAGTGAAATTTGGCCTTTGTGAAACAAGCAGGAGCACCTGCAATGGAATACAAGAGGCCTATCAGCTTTCTGTTTGTAGGAAAAGCCATCTCAAAATCCATAAATATGTGAAAATTGGGTAGATGGGCCTAGTCCTTAAATCTGGTTTGTTTGTTTGTTTTTTCTTCTTTGCCATTTTGAATTCTTGGAGTCACTCTATGTGATACAGAAGTGAAATAATATGTGTCAGCATAGTCTTTAAGTTAGACAAAGCTTACGTTACTTGCTATATATATAAAACTCTTTGTCCTTGAGCAAGTTCATTAAACTCTACTAGCCTCAGTTTTCTTATACATAACTACCTCACAATGTAGTTAGGATCAAATGAGATAATATGTGTAAAGGTCCACAGGTCATATATGTCCATGGACTAACATTTTGCAAATATCACGTTGCTGTAGCGTATTTTAATTTTCTGATTTCTTCTTCTTTGGATTGACAGACTAGGGAGTTATATATATATTATAATTCAGGAAGATTAGAGAAAAATGAATAGTACACAGTTATAGTACAGAAGAAATCTAGAATCAAAGAAAAAATTTCCTGGTCTTATTATAATTGCATCATGGAAACTGATTTATAAAAACTGGGGTAGATTCTTAAGATTTTTTTTCTTCAGTAATATTATAATTTACTTTAAATGGAAAAATTTCCCAACAGGTTTGATAGAACTTTACTTATATATTGAAAATACCAGATAGATAGATAAATAGATAGCTAAGTAGATGGATGGATGGATGGATGGATGGATGGATGGATGGATGGATGGATAGAAAGAAAGAAAAAGGTACCTCATTTCAGAAGTAGTCAAGACAACTAAAATTTTATAAGATTTGATATATATATAACTGCTCACAACTATTTTTTTTTCATTTTGGGAGAAATGGACAAAAGCTGTAATAGACCACAGAATTCTAACTTTTTCTAGGACTATAATATAATATATATTATTCTAGCTGGCATTATTAGATTAAGTCAGGCTTTGAACTATAATGTCAAATATTGAGAGTCTAGAAATCATAGTAAAGTGTAATAAAGGAGTAATAAAGAGAATTTCCCATTTATTTAATAGTTCTGTAGGTCAGAAGTCTGATACAGATTTCACCAAGCTAAAACCAAGTTGTCAGGAGGCTCTCGGGGAGATTCGTTTGTGCTATTGGCAGAAATCAGTTTCTTGTGACTGTAGGATCACGGGCCTCATTTCTTTGCCAGCTGTCAGCTGACAGCCATTCTCAGCTTCTAGAGGATGTCACATTGGCTTGTGGACCCCTTCCTCCATCTTCAAAGCCAGCAATGTCAGGTCAAGTCCCTCTCCTGCTTCCACTGTGTTCTTTTTCTTCTTTAGTCACATCTCTGACTCATTTTTCTGCCTTCCCACTCCACTTTAAGGACTTACGTGTTTACATTAGCCCACCATGGTAACCTAGGATACTCTTCCATGCCCAGCTTCTTAACATTAAGCACACCTGCCAAGTCTCTTGCTGTGTGAGGTCACATACTCCGAGGAGCGGAGATTTAAGGACATGGGCATTGTTCTGCCTGCCTCTTGTACGGCTTTCCGGGGAAGATATGAATTATCAAGATTGACCAAACAGAAATAGAGAACCCTAAGAGTGAAATGAACGTAGAAAAAAATCCAAAAAACCATCATTGTAATGCCTTTAAAAAATAACCAGCACCAGAGAATTTTATAGATGGGTGATTCGAATTTTGAAGGAACAGATCGATTCAGTTGTATGAACTTAGAAAAAGATGAAAATATTTTCATTGCATTTTGTGAAAAAGCCATGTTCTTGCAAATAAGAATGCTTTGGCTTCTTAGATTTATCTTTTTTTTTTTTCCTATGGACATTTAAAAGCAATTTGAAACTCAAAGCTAACCAAACATTCCTTTTGTTTTAGCTCTATCTTCCACCACCCCAGGGCAATAAAAGCTACTTAAGGAGTCGAGTTCCAAGGAGCAATGAAAAAATAGTCATAAAAGGAAAAAGAAAAACCTAGGCTTATAATAAACACTTAAATCTTTTCCCACTACATCATCCTGGGGTAAGAAATGCCTTCCTAAGCAGAACCATAAATATAGAAGTCATAAAGGAAAATGTGGACACACACACACACACACACACACACACACACACACACACGGCTGAGTTCCTGAATTTAGGAGGCACTCCCTAAATCAGTTTTCAAAATAAAATAAGCAGAGAAAATTCACATAGGACCTTCAAATGACCTATATAAATAGGTTCAAAAATATTCAGCCTCTCTAGCTGCCAGGAAACTTGCCACTAATACAATGAATTTCTCCATTCATCAGACTAACCAAATAAAAAAATAGATGAATATATAAAGATATAATATACCATGTTGTAGTTACATTTATGGATAAATATACATACACACGTGTTTGCTAAAATCTTAGGAGAAAGCAATTTGGAATCATATGTAAATTTAAAATGCATGTACAGTTAGACATAGCAGTTCCCCATTTATATAAATTTACCTAATAGAAATAGCCAACTGTTTGTACCTAAAGACATACCTCTCTAGAGTTTTGTCATTTTGTTCATAAAGACAAAAAATTGGAAAATCCCAAATGTCTATTTAGGAATGCTACAAAAGTTTTTTTCTTCACGGCTATTAAAAAGAGTTAGGCAGACTTTTATATATGAGAAAGACAAATTTCTAAGACCAAATTCAATCCAAAAAGCAAGTCACAGAGGGAAGCATTTTTGGAATGACAGAGTTGGGACCTCTGAAAATCTGTTTCTCCATCAAGGCAACAATATCAGTGGCAGAGATGTCAAAATCAACTTTTTCAGAACTCTGGAAATTAATCAACGGATTGCAACAATTCAAGGAGTATCTATTCAAGAAAAAATGACTGGATCTCAATAAGAACAACATGTTTTGTAGCTTTTTAACTTGCCCTACTCCTCCCCACTCCTTCCCAGCTCTGCCATAGCCTTTGATAGCCAGCAACCTTACAACCACTGGAGGAAAAAGAATGGATTTGGAACACCCAATAAGTCCCATCCCCAGTAAATTGTAGCTATTTGACCTGTCCAGCAGCTCCCCAGAAAAACCGCATTCATAGGGCTTGTCTTTATTTGACCTTATTCAGAGCTCACTAAGGGAGAAACCCTATCCACAAGGCATTCATCAAAAATGTCAGTTGCAATTATTTAATATCACAACTGTCCAAGAAAGAAATGGAGTAAATAAGAGGCTAATCAAAAACTTACCCGAAAAATCAGAGGCTAGCAAACAACTTAAAAAGAAAATCTCAGGATTAAGGTGTCCATAGGGATTTTTGAAAAGCTCCAATGCGTTCCTGGGGTTCTAGAAGGCCACACACGTGCAGGATTGTGCACATGGCCAGGAAAGGCTTGAGAACGGTGTAGTCTCTCAACTCTGGATGAACTTGAGGCTCTCCACAGACAGGAATGAAAGCTGAAACAGAGTTGTGTACTACCTGTTGGAGCATTGAAGTCATGCCCCAACATACACCCAGAGCTCTCAGCAGAGGCTGAGAGACTTATTTCAAGGCATTTAAGGAAAGGAAATCTCCTAACTGACCACTAAGCTAACCAGAGACTTCAGTGGCCAGACACCACAAAGAATATAGACTTAACAAAATGAGTTTAGAGAAGTCAATAAAAAGCAAACAACAAGGGAAACAAACCCAGTGGACAGGATGGGATCTAATTTCCAGAGCTGCCACATTATTTTATTAAAATGTCCAGTTTTTAATAAAAGTTCTGAGATGTACAAAGAAACAGGAAAGTGGAAAGCATGGCTTGTATACAGGAAACAAAAACAGTCAATACAAACTGGCTCTGAGGAAGCTGAGACACTAGACCTACTAAAGACTTTAAATCAGCTATGATAAATACCTTCAAAAAGCTAAAGGAAACTGTGTCTAAAGAACCAGAGGAATGTGTGAAATCCATGTCTCACCAAATGGAGATTATCAGTAAAGAGATAGGAATTTTTTTTTTTAAAGATCCAAATAGATTTCTGAAAATTGAAAAGTACAATAACTAGAATTTAAAAATCACTACAGAGGATCAACAACAGATTTAAGTTGACAGAAAAGTCAGAACTTGAAGATATATCAATTGATATTATCCAGTCTTAAAAACAGAAAAGCAAGAGAATGAAGAAAAATGAACAGAATCTCAAAGATTTGCAGAATACGATCAAGCATAACTTGCAGATGATGGGAGTCAAGAAGGAGAGAAGAGACAAACAGGGGCAAAAGGAATATTTGAAGAAATGCTAGCTGAAATAGTCCACAGTTTTATGAAAAACAGTATATACCCAAGAAGCTCAGTTAACTCCAAGCAGGATAAGCTCAGAGGCATCCACAACGTAGACACAGCATAGTCAAACTGTTAAAAGCCAACAACAAAGAAAGAATCTTGAAAGCACCAAGAGAAAACAACTCAAGGTATCTAAGGGAACCTCAATAACATTAATAGCTGACTTCTCATCAAAACTATAGAGGCCAGAAGGCAAGAGGATGGTATATGCAAAGTAACTTATTTTAGAAAAGACTGTCAATCAATAATCCTATATCTAGTAAAGCTGTCTTTCAAAAAAGAAGGAAAAAGTAAGACAATCACAGATTAACAAAAACAGAGTTCACTGCTAGCAAATCTGCCCTACAAGGCATAGTAAAGGGAGTCCTTCAGGCTGAAATGAAAGGACACTAGAATTAATTCAAATCCACACAAAGAAAAAGAGCACTGAGAACGGTAACTACATAAGTAAATATAAAAGACAGCATAAATGTATTTTGCTTATATTATTAAAATAACAGTGCTATCCAAATTGATGTACATATTCATCACAGTCTCTATCAGACTCCTACATGTCTTTTTGGGAGAAATTGATAAATTTCTAAATTTCTAAAATTCATATGGAAATGCAAAGCATTTCCTGAATAGCCAAAACAATGTTGGAAGAAAATAAAATTTGAGAATTCGCACTCCTTAGTTTCAAAATTACTGTATAGCTACAGAATCAAGACTGTGATACTGGCATAAAGATAGCATGTGTCAATGGAATAGAGTTGAGAGCATAGTAATAAACTCTTACGTTTATGGTAAATTAATTTTAAACAAGGGTGCCAAGAACATTCAATGTGGAAAGAATAGTCTTTTCTTTAATAGTACTGGGAAAATTGGAACTCCGCATGCAAAAGAATGAAGTTGAATTACTTTCTCATGCTATATAAAAAAATTAGCTCAGAATACACTCTAGACTTAAATGCAAGTATTACAACTATAACACTCTTAAAAGTAAACACAGGAGTAAATCTTTCCGACAATGGCTTCTTAGATACCAACAGATACCAAGGCAAATCCATAGAGATAGAAAGTAGGTGTATGATTATGAGGAGCGGGGGTAGTAGGAGTAACTGCTATTGGGCACAAGGTTTCTTTTCTTGGTGACAAAAATGTTCTAAAATTAGATGGTAGTGGTTGAGAAACACTAAAGAAAAAGTAGGTAAATGGGATTTCATCAAAATTAAAAACTTTTGGCTTCAAAAGATACTATTAAGAAATTGAAATGGCAATGCAGAGGATGGGAGAGTTTTCTGCAAATCACATATCTGAAAAAGGACTTGTACCCAGAATGTATGAAAATTTCCTATGACTCAACAATAAGTAACCCAGTGTTAAAAAAGATTTGAATAGACACTTCTCCAAAGAAGATAAACAAATGTCTAATAAGCACATGAAAAGATGTTCCACATCATTAATCATTTGCTTTGGGAAAATGCAAATAAAAATCACAATCAGATACTACTTAACATTCACTATGACCAGTAATAAGTATTGACAAGGGTATGGGAAAATTGGAGCTCTCATACAATGCTGATAGAAATATAAAATGGTGTAGCCACTTTCAAAAACAGTTTGGCAGTTTCTCAAAATGTTAAACACAGACTTAACCATATTGACCCAGCAATGTCACTTCTAGGTATTAATTCGAGAAAAATGAAAATGTGTGACCACATAAAATTTTATGCACAAGTGTTCATCGCAGCATTATTCATAATAGCCAAAAAATGGATACAAGCTAAATGTCCATCAGCTGATGAGTGGGTAAATAAAATATGGTGTTACCATACAATAAAATATTATTTGGCAATATAAAGGAATGAAGTACAGATACATGCTTCAGCATGAATGAACCTTGAAAACATGGTGCCAACTGAAGAACTAGTCACAAAAGATCACGTATTGTATCATTCCATTTGCATGTCATGTCCAGAAAAGGCAAATCCTTAGAGAGAAAGTAGGTTCATGATTAGGAGGACGGGGGTATTGGGAGTAACTGCTAATGGGCGCAAGGTTTCTTTTCTTGGTGACAAAAATGTTCTACAATTAGATGGTAGTGCTTGAGAAACACTATGAAGATACTAGAAAACACTGAATTATACAGCTTTAACGAGAGAATTTCATGGTATATGAGTTATATCTCAATAAAGCTATCTTTAATAAAGCAATTGTCACATTTAATCTATTTACAAGTGAGACTATATTTACTTAGCAGTGGTTTAATTTTAAAAGGAGAAAATACTAGGTGGTTCCTGAGGTCTTTTCCAGTCCCAACATACTAGGGCCCTCTACCATTGAGATCTTCTAGGCCCAGGGACCTAGTCTCCCCTCTCCTTTCCTAAGCTCAGGCGCACTTCTATCCCCCAGGGCTCAGCAACAATATCATTGAGTGTAGGTGGGGACAGAGTTAGAAGTACAAAAGGGTTATTGGGGAATAACACCTGTGAAAGGAAATGAGAAGGAAATAGAACTTGGAAGGGGCATGTCATCAGACCTAGATGCAGACCTCACAAAAAGCTCTGCACAGTCAACAAGAAACTCTGCAGCCAAGATGTCCTATTAGAAGCGTCCTGTGTTGGGTGAAAATGGGCAGGCCCTTTACTGCCTTTCAGTTGCCGGGAGTTAAATGTGGAAACTGACTTGATCAAAAATAACAACTTTCTTGAGATACAATTCATAGACCATAAAGTTCACCTCTTTGAGTGTATACCTCAGTGGTTTTTTAGTTTTTACGTTCACAGAGAATGCTCATCTGTCACCGCTATCTAACATTAGAACATTTGGAGTTAAACTCGACTCCTCTCTTTCTCTCATCGCCCGAATATACTCATCAGTACATCTAGTCAGTTTTGTCCAAAATCAGATCACTTATCACCACCAAATTATGGTCATTCTGCTTACTTGGAGTTTGCAGTGGCAAAAATTGATTTCCCTGCTTTTGTTTTTCCCTCTCCCAGCCCTAATTCTGTTCTCAACATAGTAGCCAGAGTGATCCTTTAAAAAGTAAGTCAAATCGTGGCACTTCTCTGCTCAAGCCTTTAGTGTGGCTTCCAGTGGCTTCCCATCTCAGAGTAAAAGCAACCAAAATTGTCTGCAAGCCCTCCTGCTCTGATCCCCTCGGACCTCCTGTCCCACTGCTCTCCCCATCATTCTTAGCTTTAGCCACACGGTCCACCTTGCTGTTCCTCAAAAAACACAAAGGTCCTGCTTGGGGCCTTTGTACTTCCTGTTCCTTCATTTTATCTGCAAAACTGGTATTTCACCTTCTGCAAGTTTTTGCTCAAAAGTCAGTGCACCTCACTGCTTAGTGACACCTTCCCTGACCATGCTATTTAAAGTGGCAACACCTTCTTCTGACACTCACATTCCCCTTTCCTGCTTTGTTTGTCTCCACAGTTCTTACTACTGTTTGGAATCATGTACGTTTTACTAATGTACTTGTCTGCCCCCTCCACACACACACTAGAAAAAATAAAATCCTTGAAGGATGGGACTTTTCATGGTTTTGGTTTCCAGCTATCTCCCTGCGCAGCTAAGTGTGTGGCACTTACTGGACCTTCAGGCACAAGTGGTTGAATGAATGTATGCATACACCCCAGGCTCTCTTACTAGGTCCATAAGTGCCCCCAACACTCTTATGGGACTGACCGCATTGTATCAGTGAGACCTGCAGCATCTGGCTGCAGCTAATTCTGTGTACCTGTCTTCTACACCTCGCTGCCCTCTCACAGGACTTGTTACAGCCCTTGCTCCTGTCGACAGGGGCTGTACGGCTCCAAAACCTGTCAGTGAAAGAAGGCATTGCTGGGGATCCAGCTGCTCCCATTCTATTACGGGGACCAGTCGAGAAAGAGGCCCTGTGAGCCAGAACCTTGTCCCATTTCCAGATACTTCTAGGGGTTGCCATCTATCGTTCTGCAATTAAGGAAAAGGAAAGAGACTCTTTTGAAAAACTGGCGAAGGATTTCAATTTTTTAATATTAATGTAATGTGCAGTGTAATAATTTTCAGTTTCTGTTATTAAGGATGGTTCCATTACTAAGGGTCCAGTCTTTTAATCGATGATGTCTAAAAATTGGAGTTTTTAGTTGTTTTATATGGGTGTGACACTTAGACTATTGTAGTATAAAGTACATGTAGAAAACTCCAGCAGTACTTCATTGTTTTACAAAATTGGCAGCTATTCTAATACTTACAAATGCATGCATTTTAATACTCCACAGTGCCTGTCATGTTGACAGTGAGAACAAAGAAATATAATTGATCATTTATTAAAAGCAGTAAGTTCAGTAGCTTAGTAAGAGTCTGGGGTTTCATTGTTGCAACTTAATTTTTCTTACAGGACAAAGTTCTAAAAACATCAGTTCATCTCCCAGCACTGAGAGTTTGCCTGGAGGAAGAGAATTCACTGGCTCCCCACCTTCATCTGCTACTAAAAAGGATTCCTTTTTTAGCAACATCTCCCGTTCCCGCTCACACAGCAAAACTATGGGAAGAAAAGAATCCGTAAGTGTTTAAGAATGGTTTTCTTTTTATCTTCCGTTTTCCTCTAGAGCGATTCATTTCTTAAAGCTTCTTATAAAACTCTTAAAATTTTTACAGACTGAATTTACAGACTAAAATGACTTCTTGATCAACAATAATTTCATTCAATTTTTAAGGAATATAATGCTGTGGTCTCTATTACACTGAAGGATAAAAAAGCATCAATTTAAAATAAGTTGAATCCCAAATCTCAGTCCGTTTTTCCTCCACAAATTCCTTGTGTCAAAGCCTGTGTTTTTTCCTAAAATGTAGCAAATAACATTATACAAATAATAGATTAAGACACTTGAAACAAACCAAACTGTTTTTTGTTTTAAGTATTTCTTGAAAATTAAAAATAATTATTTTACCCCTTGTTTTTAAAAGTTATACAAGTTACATTTAAATTATGGCATATTGGTAATTGTTCTCTAAGATCTTTTATATCATTACTCAAAAGAACACATCTAAAGCATATCAACTACTTTAAAAACCTGGTTGTGTCTGAAATTTTTTTAAGCCAACTTCAGAAGAAATAAAACATTTAGCCACATTTTATAGCTAATTTAGTACCTAATATTCTACTATGAAGAATTTGTCGTCCCACTGTAAAAGGATGCAAATTTAAGGTATTACAGAAAAGGCTCTAGCTGTTGCTGAAATAGTCCTAAATTTAAAAAAAAAAAAAAAAAAAAAAAAGTAAAACCTTTGAGGGATAGTTATTTACGGTACATGGAATAGATATCAGCATGATATCTATTTGTATGACAGTCTGACCTTGGGCAAGACACTCAGCTTCCTGGTGCTTCAACTACCACATGCAAATTGAACAACAGACTTTGCTCTCTGAAGGTTTGCAACATACTCTCTCGGGGTCCCTTTCAATGTGTAGGAACTGTGATTCTCTAATTTGTAGAAGAGCAGAATGGAACTTTCATTTAAAGATGGCAGCATTAATGCAGGCAGTTATCTCTGCTCCCTCCTAAACTCTACTCCAGGGACAGTCAGAGTAGTTAAAGATAAACCCTCGAGGAATAAGAAAACAGGGGAGAAGACAACAGCAACATATTTTTGTTACTTGGAAAGCAGATGTTATGTGCTAACTAACTTAGCAGCCTAAGAAAGCTGAACACCAAGGCAGCAGTAGGGAAAAACCAGGAAGCCGTTTGATTTAAGCTGTAAAATCCTCTAGAAGCTCAGGAGCTGGAGATGGGGTGAAGGTGGGACTGAAGACATGAGACTTGGTCAGAAGTCTCTTCAAAAAGCAATTAGATTCCCGTCCCCACTCTGGCAAAGACCGGAGGTTTAATTCTCTGGAAAGTATAAAACAGAATGTCTCTGAACTGAGAGAGGTCAGGCACATTCAGGTATGGAGCTACCCAACTGAAAAAGGGATGATGAATATATTCCACTGCTGAATTTGAGATCCCC